>NC_090187.1:45443551-45498551 GCF_024679245.1 Pseudorasbora parva
ATAGTGATCTGGCCTGTGTTGTGTGTGTTTGTGTTGTGTTGTGTTGTGTGTGTTTGTGTATCTGCAGGATGCCTCCTCCATTGCTCTGCGGATGATGGTGTAAATAGTGATCTGGCCTGTGTTGTGTGTGTTTGTGTTGTGTGTGTTTGTGTTAGTGTTGTGTGTGTTTGTGTTGTGTGTTTGTGTACCTGCAGGATGCCCCCTCCGTTGCTCTGCGGATGATGGTGTAAATAGTGATCTGGCCTGTGTTGTGTGTGTTTGTGTGTTGTGTGTGTTAGTGTTGTGTGTTTGTGTACCTGCAGGATGCCTCCTCCATTGCTCTGCGGATGATGGTGTAAATAGTGATCTGGCCTGTGTTGTGTGTGTTTGTGTTGTGTGTGTTGTGTGTTTGTGTACCTGCAGGATGCCTCCTCCGTTGCTCTGCGGATGATGGTGTAAATAGTGATATGGCCTGTGTTGTGTGTGTTGTGTTGTGTGTGTTTGTGTTGTGTTGTGTTGTGTGTGTTTGTGTACCTGTAGGATGCCTCCTCCATTGCTCTGCGGATGATGGTGTAAATAGTGATCTGGCCTGTGTTGTGTGTGTTTGTGTTGTGTTGTGTTGTGTGTGTTTGTGTATCTGCAGGATTCCTCCTCCATTGCTCTGCGGATGATGGTGTAAATAGTGATCTGGCCTGTGTTGTGTGTGTTGTGTTGTGTTGTGTGTGTTTGTGTTGTGTGTGTTTGTGTTAGTGTTGTGTGTGTTTGTGTTGTGTGTTTGTGTACCTGCAGGATGCCTCCTCCATTGCTCTGCGGATGATGGTGTAAATAGTGATCTGGCCTGTGTTGTGTGTGTTTGTGTTGTGTGCGTTTGTGTTGTGTGTTTGTGTACCTGCAGGATGCCTCCTCTGTTGCTCTGCGGATGATGGTGTAAATAGTGATCTGGCCTGTGTTGTGTGTGTTGTTTGTGTGTGTGTTGTGTGTTTGTGTACCTGCAGGATGCCTCCTCCATTGCTCTGCGGATGATGGTGTAAATAGTGATCTGGCGGGTTTTGTGTGTGTTTGTGTTGTGTGTGTTTGTGTTGTGTGTGTGTGTTGTGTGTTTGTGTACCTGCAGGATGCCTCCTCCGTTGCTCTGCGGATGATGGTGTAAATAGTGATCTGGCCTGTGTTGTGTGTGTTTGTGTTGTGTGTGTTTGTGTTGTGTGTTTGTGTACCTGCAGGATGCCTCCTCTGTTGCTCTGCGGATGATGGTGTAAATAGTGATCTGGCCTGTGTTGTGTGTGTTGTGTGTGTTTGTGTTGTGTGTTTGTGTACCTGCAGGATGCCTCCTCTGTTGCTCTGCGGATGATGGTGTAAATAGTGATCTGGCCTGTGTTGTGTGTGTTGTGTGTGTTTGTGTACCTGCAGGATGCCTCCTCTGTTGCTCTGCGGATGATGGTGTAAATAGTGATCTGGCCTGTGTTGTGTGTGTTTGTGTTGTGTGTGTTGTGTGTGTTTGTGTTGTGTGTTTGTGTACCTGCAGGATGCCTCCTCTGTTGCTCTGCGGATGATGGTGTAAATAGTGATCTGGCCTGTGTTGTGTGTGTTTGTGTTGTGTGTTTGTGTACCTGCAGGATGCCTCCTCCATTGCTCTGCGGATGATGGTGTAAATAGTGATCTGGCCTGTGTTGTGTGTGTTGTGTGTGTTTGTGTTGTGTGTGTTGTGTGTGTTTGTGTACCTGCAGGATGCCTCCTCTGTTGCTCTGCGGATGATGGTGTAAATAGTGATCTGGCCTGTGTTGTGTGTGTTTGTGTTGTGTGTGTTGTGTGTGTTTGTGTTGTGTGTTTGTGTACCTGCAGGATGCCTCCTCTGTTGCTCTGCGGATGATGGTGTAAATAGTGATCTGGCCTGTGTTGTGTGTGTTTGTGTTGTGTGTTTGTGTACCTGCAGGATGCCTCCTCCATTGCTCTGCGGATGATGGTGTAAATAGTGATCTGGCCTGTGTTGT
Organism: Pseudorasbora parva; assembly: GCF_024679245.1. Classification (NCBI taxonomy): domain Eukaryota; kingdom Metazoa; phylum Chordata; class Actinopteri; order Cypriniformes; family Gobionidae; genus Pseudorasbora; species Pseudorasbora parva. The sequence goes on from NC_090187.1 coordinate 45,445,519, forward strand.
GTGTGTTGTGTGTGTTTGTGTTGTGTGTGTTTGTGTTGTGTGTTTGTGTACCTCCAGGATGCCTCCTCCGTTGCTCTGCGGATGATGGTGTAAATAGTGATCTGGCCGGTGTTGTGTGTGTTGTGTGTGTTTGTGTTGTGTGTGTGTGTGTTGTGTGTTTGTGTACCTGCAGGATGCCTCCTCTGTTGCTCTGCGGATGATGGTGTAAATAGTGATCTGGCCTGTGTTGTGTGTGTTTGTGTTGTGTGTTTGTGTACCTGCAGGATGCCTCCTCCATTGCTCTGCGGATGATGGTGTAAATAGTGATCTGGCCTGTGTTGTGTGTGTTTGTGTTGTGTGTGTTGTGTGTGTTTGTGTTGTGTGTTTGTGTACCTGCAGGATGCCTCCTCCATTGCTCTGCGGATGATGGTGTAAATAGTGATCTGGCCTGTGCTGTGTGTGTTTGTGTTGTGTGTGTGTGTGTTGTGTGTTTGTGTACCTGCAGGATGCCTCCTCTGTTGCTCTGCGGATGATGGTGTAAATAGTGATCTGGCCTGTGTTGTGTGTGTTTGTGTTGTGTGTGTTTGTGTTGTGTGTTTGTGTACCTGCAAGATGCCTCCTCCGTTGCTCTGCGGATGATGGTGTAAATAGTGATCTGGCCTGTGTTGTGTGTGTTGTGTTGTGTGTGTTTGTGTTGTGTGTGTTGTGTGTGTGTGTGTGTTGTGTGTTTGTGTACCTGCAGGATGCCTCCTCCATTGCTCTGCGGATGATGGTGTAAATAGTGATCTGGCCTGTGTTGTGTGTGTTTGTGTTGTGTGGGTTTGTGTTGTGTGTGTGTGTGTTGTGTGTTTGTGTACCTGCAGGATGCCTCCTCCGTTGCTCTGCGGATGATGGTGTAAATAGTGATCTGGCCTGTGTTGTGTGTGTTGTGTGTTTGTGAACCTGCAGGATGCCTCCTCCATTGCTCTGCGGATGATGGTGTAAATAGTGATCTGGCCTGTGTTGTGTGTGTTTGTGTTGTGTGTTTGTGTACCTGCAGGATGCCTCCTCCATTGCTCTGCGGATGATGGTGTAAATAGTGATCTGGCCTGTGTTGTGTGTGTTTGTGTTGTGTGTGTGTTGTGTGTTTGTGTACCTGCAGGATGCCTCCTCTGTTGCTCTGCGGATGATGGTGTAAATAGTGATCTGGCCTGTGTTGTGTGTGTTTGTGTTGTGTGTGTTTGTGTTGTGTGTTTGTGTACCTGCAGGATGCCTCCTCCGTTGCTCTGCGGATGATGGTGTAAATAGTGATCTGGCCTGTGTTGTCTGTGTTGTGTTGTGTGTGTTTGTGTTGTGTGTGTTGTGTGTGTTGTGTGTTTGTGTACCTGCAGGATGCCTCCTCCATTGCTCTGCGGATGATGGTGTAAATAGTGATCTGGCCTGTGTTGTGTGTGTTTGTGTTGTGTGGGTTTGTGTTGTGTGTGTTGTGTGTGTGTGTTGTGTGTTTGTGTACCTGCAGGATGCCTCCTCCGTTGCTCTGCGGATGATGGTGTAAATAGTGATCTGGCCTGTGTTGTGTGTGTTTGTGTTTTGTGTGTTTGTGTTGTGTGTGTGTTGTGTGTTTGTGTACCTGCAGGATGCCTCCTCCGTTGCTCTACGGATGATGGTGTAAATAGTGATCTGGCCTGTGTTGTGTGTGTTTGTGTTGTGTTTGTGTACCTGCAGGATGCCTCCTCCATTGCTCTGCGGATGATGGTGTAAATAGTGATCTGGCCTGTGTTGTGTGTGTTTGTGTTTTGTGTGTTTGTGTTGTGTGTGTGTTGTGTGTTTGTGTACCTGCAGGATGCCTCCTCCGTTGCTCTGCGGATGATGGTGTAAATAGTGATCTGGCCTGTGTTGTGTGTGTTTATGTTGTGTTTGTGTACCTGCAGGATGCCTCCTCCATTGCTCTGCGGATGATGGTGTAAATAGTGATCTGGCAAGCCGAGTGCTTTACACAGCCAGTCTAACACACACATCTCCAGCTCCGTGCACGCTGGACTTGAGGCCTGCAGAACACACACATGCTTCAACATAATGCATAAGGCTGACATAGAGTGAGTGTGCATGAGCGTGAGTGTGTGTGTGAGTGTGAGTGTGAGTGTGTTGTATTACCCAGGTGAAGCCGAGGCAGTTAATGGCATCTGCCAGCATGTCTCCCAGCAGAGACGGCCATGAGGTGAGTGCAGGGAAATACGCGTGCATGTGGGGACTCTGCCAATGAACCACCTACAGGACACACAGCAGACAGACAGGCATCAATAACACACACACACACACACACACACACACAGACAGGCAGAGAGACAGACAGGCGACAGACAGACAGACAGACAGACAGACAGACAGACTGGCGACAGACAGATGGACAAACATGCGACAGAAAGACAGACAGACAGGCAGACGGACACACAGACAGACACACACACACACACACACACACACACACAGACAGACAGGCATCAATAACACACACACACACACACACACAGACACACAGACAGACACACACACACACACACACACAGACAGGCAGAGAGACAGACAGGCGACAGACAGACAGACAGACAGACAGACTGGCGACAGACAGATGGACAAACATGCGACAGAAAGACAGACAGACAGGCAGACGGACACACAGACAGACACACACACACACACACACAGACAGACAGGCAGAGAGACAGATAGGCGACAGACAGACAGACAGACTGGCGACAGACAGATGGACAAACATGCGACAGACAGACAGGCAGACGGACACACAGACAGACAGACAGACACACAGCCAGATAGACAGACACTTAGTCAGACAGACAGACAGGCGACAGACAGACAGAAGGACGGACACACAGACAGACGGACAGACACACAGCCAGATAGACAGACACTTAGTCAGACAGACAGACAGGCGACAGACAGACAGAAGGACAGACAGGCAAAAGACAGACTGCCTGTCTGAAACAGACAGAAAGACAGGCAGACAGTAAGACAGACAGACAGTGAGACAGGCAGACAGAAGGACGGACAGGCGAGAGACAAACAGACAGGCAGTGAGACAGACAGAAAGACAGGCAGACAGTAAGACAGACAGACAGTAGGACAGGCAGACAGAGACAGACAGGCAGTGAGACAGGCAGACAGTGAGACAGACAGTGAGACAGACAAGAGGTGAGACAGACAGACAGTGAGACAGACAGGTTATGAGACAGGAAGTTATTCAGACAGACAGTGAGACAGGCAAACAGTAAGACAGACAGACAGACAGTGAGACAGTCACAGTAATACAGACAGGCAGTGAGACAGGTAGACAGACAGGCAGGCAGTGAGACAGGCAGACAGTAAGACAGACAGACAAGCAGTGAAACAGGTAGACAGCGAGACATGCAGTAAGACAGGCAGAGAGACAGGCTGTAAGACAGGCAGGCAGGCAGGCAGACAGACAGGCAGTGAGACAGACAGAGAGACAGGCTGTGAGACAGGCAGGCAGGCAGATAGACAGTGAGACAGACAGAGAGACAGGTTGCGAGACAGGCAGGCAGGCAGACAGACAGACAGGCAGTGAGACAGGCAGGCAGTGAGACAGACAGGCAGTGAGACAGGCAGGCAGGCAGACAGACAGACAATGAGACAGGCAGTGAGACAGGCAGGCAGTGAGACAGGCAGACAGGCAGTGAGACAGGCTGTGAGATAGGCAGGCAGGCAGACAGACAGACAGGCAGTGAGACAGGCAGGCAGGCAGACAGACAGACAGACAATGAGACAGGCAGTGAGACAGACAGGCAGTGAGACAGGCAGGCAGACAGACAGACCAGCAGTGAGACAGGCAGACAAACAGACAGACAGTGAGATACAGTGAGATAGACAGACAAGCAGTGAGACAGGCAGACAGTTAGACAGACAGACAGGCAGGCAGACAGTGAGACAGACAGACAGGCAGTGAGACAGGCAGGCAGGCAGACAGACAGACAACGAGACAGGCAGCAAGACAGGCAGACAGACAGGCAGGCAGGCAAACAGACCGACAGTGAGACAGGCAGACAAACAGACAGACAGTGAGACAGGCAAACAGTGAGATAGACAGACAAGCAGTGAGACAGGCAGACAGTGAGACAGACAGACAGAAGGACAGACAGACCCCGGGCATGATGATGTCCTCCACGTCCTTCATGATGCGGCTCCAGTCCTCCGGCTCATACGGAGCACAGCTGGGCAGAAGAGGACGCATGAACCCCGGCTGAACATCTGGAACAACCCTCCGCTCACGGATCCCAGTCAGATACTGCTGTATGAAATCCACCATCTCCTTCCCTACACACACACACACACACATTCTGCATTTTTACTTTCTCATAAAAACTCCTCCTGTGTGATTTATAAGCCTTTTGTAAAGTGGGGCCATGGGTAATGTCCTCATATTTCACCCTCTCCTGTAATACCTGTGTCATACCCATGGCATTATACACCCCCCTCCCACACAAACAGAACAACACAAAACAACAGATGAACAATAGAAGAGCACCAACACACATATTGCAGCAGAACATACTTTAATATAAAGTCAATGTAATGCAACAAATTGACCTTACAGTACTTCAGGAGATAACGAGAGCATACAGACAGCTGATGAGTCCCACACGTCCGTCATCTAGAGCAAGAGCTGAAACACAAACGCAAACCCAATCCTGTCTAACCATCAGAGCCAGCTTTACCTCTGCGGTTATATTCCTGCTCCTGCATCCCGTCCGTCAGAGATCAGCCGTGTGTGAGTCGCTCCGCTCTCTCGCGCTCTTATAGGCGCTGACACACACACACACACACACACACACACACACACACACACACACACACACACACACACACACACACACACACACACACACACACACACACACACACACACACACACACACACACACACACACACACACAGCCCCTAAACCTACCCATCACACACACACACGTTGGTCTATGTGGTTTACAGGGACTCTCCATAGGCGTAATGGTTTTTATACTGTACAAACCGTATTATCTATCCCCTTACACTGCCCCTAAACCTACCCATCACACACACACAGCCCGTAACCCTACCCATCACACACACACACACACACACACACACAGCCCCTAAACCTACCCATCACAGGAAACATTCTGCATTTTTACTTTCTCCAAAAAAACATAATTTAGTATGTTTTTAAGGCCATTTGAATTATGAGGACATTTGATATGTCCTCATAAACCACATTTATAGTGTAATACCAGTGTAATACCCATGTAGTTATACAAATTTGTGTCCTCATAAACCACATAAACAGGCTCACACACACACACACACACACACACATTCTGCATTTTTACTTTCTCATAAAAACTCCTCCTGTGTGATTTATAAGCCTTTTGTAAAGTGGGGCCATGGGTAATGTCCTCATATTTCACCCTCTCCTGTAATACCTGTGTCATACCCATGGCATTATACACATTTGTGTCCTCATATGTCACAAAAACAAGCACACACACACACACACACACTAACTCACAAAGACACCATTGATTCAGGCTGAGCGTGAGCGAGCGAGATCTGGACCGTCTAACACACACTGCAAAAATATATAATTTATTCCCAGAATTCCCCCCCCCCCCCCCCCTTTTATGATATTTGTCCCCAGAAAACAAGCAAACATATCTCATATCATTTTACTGATCTAGTAAATGCATCTTGATTTAAGAATTCTTAGATATTTAGACTGGAAACAAGACAAAAATACTGAGTAAGAAGAGTGTTTTCTGCAGTGCGGAGACGCTGGAATACTGTCGGCTGCTCTGAACCTTTTATTGAGCATGAATGTGTGTGAGATCAGTGCTGGAGAATCAACATCCATTCAGTCGGTCTTAAAAATAAGAATCTTTATGACAGAAATACTTAAAAATGCATCACAAATGACAGACGGGAGGAGGTTATAAACACAGGAGACGAGCGTTTGATTATTTACACACATGATCATTAAAGCATTATCACAATATTACACAGATAAACGCTCCTGTGGGTCAGAATCGAACCCGCGTCGGCCACAGGAGCGCCAGGCGTGAGAAAAATAATCCTATTTCTGATTGGGACGGAAACAAGAAACAAGACTTCAATCAGAAATCAGATTATTTTTCTCACCCCATTGGCAGATCATTTTGCCTGTTTTAAGCAAAAACTCTCTTCATTTAGATTTTATTTTCAACTAAACAAGAAAAAATATCTCATGTCGTTTTACTGATCTAGTAAATGCATCTTGATTTAAGAATTGTTAGATATTTAGACTGAAACAAGACAAAGTTACTGAGTAAGAAGAGTGTTTTTTGCAGTGTATGAAGGCAAGAATGGCTGGGAGCAACAACAAAAAAATCACTAATGTAATCACTTTCAAAGTGAGTTAAAGGGTTAGTTCAGCCAAAACTGAACCTTCTGTCATTAACTCCTCTCCCTAATGTCGCTCCACACCCGTAAGACCTCCGCTCATCTTCACACACAGTTTAAGATATTTTATATTTAGTCCGAGAGCGTATGCAAGTGTATGCACACTATACTGTCCATGTCCAGAAAGGGAATAAAAACATCATCACAGTAGTCCATATGAGACATCAGTGGGTTAATTAGAGTCTCTTGAAGCATCCAAAATACATTTGGGTCCAAAAATAACAAAAACTACGACTTTATTCAGCATTGGCTTCTCTTCCGCGTTTGTGTTCAATCCTCAACTAAAGATTCAAACGGTGATGAGTCAGCGAATCGACTCATGATTCGGATCGCCAGTGTCTCGTGGTTTCAGCAGTTTGACACGCGATCCGAATCATGAATCAACTGATTCATAACCGTTTGAATCTTTATTTGAGGTCTGACGGGTGTGGAGCGACATTAGGGAGAGGAGTTAATGACAGAAGGTTCAGTTTTGGCTGAACTAACCCTTTAATTGCTTATCACTTTTAACCAATAGGTGGCCCTGTGACCAAACTGAGGGTCAGTGTGAGCAGACAGTAACACACACACACACACACACACACACGGTTTGGAGAGATACAGCTCCGAATCAGCTTGGCACCAATATTTAATTGCGTTGATGTAGAAATGCTGGAGCGCAGGACTGACTGCTATCATTATTCTCTATCAACACCAATCTCATCATCAGTTCCGGCCAATGTCCCGATGACACACACAGAGTTTGGTAATGATATGCTAATGCATGCGTAAATTACAGCATTTCTAACATTAAATAGTTGACATGCGGTAATCATTTAAAATCAGTGTTGCACTGAAGTAAAAGAGACTTAATGAGCTTTGGGGAAACTGTAATCATACAGCAGTGAGTGATGATTAGAGATGATTAGTGATGATTAGGGACGCAGCGGTACCGTTAGTCCACGGTTCAACACACACCTCGGTTTACGCTTCGGGTTTTTGCTCTTCTATTCTTAAGCGACAGGAACAGAAAGAGGTTAAGGAGAAAATGTTTTTATTGTAATACTCTTTCTTTACTAAGACTTTAAAAACCTTACTTAAACTTAACTTTACTTAAAAAAAAAAAAAACACATTCCTGGTGTATTGTATGATATAAAATAAATAAATATATATAAAGATGTACAGTGGCAGCTCAGAGATGTACAGCAGCATTTAAGTAGGAAATTGAATGAATGAATAAATGTAGGCTAAAATTAAAACTTCGATATACAACATTTGACTGAAAGCTACTGTATTAAAGTGTTTTTTTTTTAATTATTCAAGAGCAGTGAGTGATTTTCTCTCTGTCTTTTGTTGTTTTACGAACATCATTTTAGAGCGAACTGTCCCTTTAAGGACAAGTGTTAAGTATAGGCTGTGCTACTGTCACTTTAAGACCTGCTCATCTCACACACACACACACACAACTTTACTTTCACTTTAAACATAACCGACTGTGTTTATATATGTTAACTGTGTGTGTGTATTTGACAGTATTAGCGCAGTAAGACGACTTAGTCCAGTAATCGCGTGTGTGTGACAGGCTTTAGTGCGCTCAGCGGATGTTAAACGGCAAGGCTTTTAAACGCGGCTAAACCACGCCTAACTTTAGTGCATATGATTAGATATTTGCTCATATCAGCGCGTAGACTCACAGACTCACTCAATCGAGCCGAAATAAACGGAGAGAAATATTTAAAACGGAGAGAAATATTTAAAACGGAGAGAAATAGAAATAATTAATTAAATGCAAAACCGAAAACTGAACCGTGACTGCCGTACCGAACGGCTCCAGTACTGTGGCATCCCTAATGACGACATGAACTTAAAGGCCCCGTTCTTCGCGATTCCATCTTTCAGACTTTAGTTAGTGTGAAGTGTTGCTGTTAGAGCATAAATAATACCTGTAAAATTATAAAGCTCAGAGTTCAATGCCAAGCCAGATATTTTATTTAACAGAAGTTCCCTTTCAAAGCCGACAGCGAGCGGCCGGTCTGGGCTACACCGCTGCACTTCCTGCTGTGATGACGTCACTAGAACCGTTTGCTGACTAAAGCTCCGCCCACAAGAACACGCAGAATAGGGGGCGTGGTCTCGTTGCTCTCCCGCGTGGAGAAGAGAGCGCATTCAGCACTTGCATCGCCCCGTTATGGTAAGAGGCGGGACCTTTCCGGGCAGAGTGCGCTAAGCTGCTGTCCAATCACAACACGGGAAGCGCTGGCCCAATCAGAACTCGTTACGTGTTTCTGAAGGAGGGACTTCAGAGAACAAGGAAATCATCAGGCCGTGTTTAGGACAGAGGAAACAGCGCTGGACAGATAAGACAACGGTGTGATAAATACTGTGTTTGTTTACACGCGAAACACGAACTCATGTTATATTGCACACTGTAAACATAATCAACGCTTCGAAAACACGCGGAGAACGGGACCTTTAAACATTATTAGCATAAACATGAGTGCAACTTAGGACAGTTGGTGGCGCTAGAGGAAACGAGACGGGGTGTGAGAGACAAGGTGTGTGTGTGTGTGTGATGGGGTGTGTGTGATGGGGTGTGTGAGAGACGGTGTGTGTGTGAGACGGTGTGTGAGAGATGGTGTGTGTGACACGGTGTGTGTGTGAGAGACGGTCCTCTGTCTGCGTGCCAAAGTTCATCATTTTCCTGGAAGCGGTTCTCAATCGACTGAAGAAGAACACTAATGGACACACACCTTCAGTGCATGACAATCATTCAGTCACAGAAAGCACAGTGGCTTCATCAGTGTGTGTGTGTGTGTGTGTGTGTGTGAGGTTCATGAGGCCTTCTTGGCGCTCTGCCGTGTAATGGCCTCCAGCTTCTGTCTGTACGCTTCTGCTTCCTGTTCCTTCTTCAGGAACTGTTGTCTGTATCTCTGCGCCTCACGGTTCGCCTCCTCCAGCTGCTTCAGAAGAGCCACTTTCTCCTGTCACACGCACACACACACACACACACACACACACACACACACACACACACACACATTTGTTTTTGTGAATTGAGGGGACTCTCCATAGGCGTAATGGTTTTTATACTGTACAAACTGTATTTTCTATCCCCTTACACTGCCCCTAAACCTACCCATCACACACACACACACACACACACACACACACACACACACACACACACACACACACACACACACACACAGCCCCTAAACCTACCCATCACACACACACACAAACACACACACTGCCCCTAAACCTACCCATCACACACACACACACTGCCCCTAAACCTACCCAACACACACACACACACACACTGCCCCTAAATCTACCCAACACACACACTGCCCCTAAACCTACCCATCACACACACACACACACACACACACACACACACACACACACACACACACACACACACACACACACACACACTTCCCCTAAACTTACCCATCACAGGAAACATTCTGCATTTTTACATTTTCTAAAAAACATAATTTCGTATTTTTATAAATTCATTTACATTGTGGGGACATTTGGTCAATGTAATATAAAAATAATCTGATTTCTGATTGAAATCTTGTTTCTTGTTTCCGTCCCAAACAGAAATAAGAAATATTTTTAACAGAAATATTTTTCTCCCCCCATTTAAGCAAAAAACTCTCTTCATTTTGATTTTATTTTCAACTAAACAAGGACAAATATCTCATGTCGTTTTACTGATCTAGTAAATGCATCTTCATTTAAGAATATTTAGATATTTGGACTGAAACAAGACAAAACACTAAATAAGAAGAGCATTTTTTGCAGTGTAATGTGTGTGTGTGAGGGATTGTGGGACGCTGTGTGTGTGTGAGGGATTGTGGGACGCTGTGTGTGTGAGGGATTGTGGGACGCTGTGTGTGTGAGGGATTGTGGGACGCTGTGTGTGTGTGAGGAATTGTGGGACGCTGTGTGTGTGTGAGGGATTGTGGGACGCTGTGTGTGTGTGAGGGATTGTGGGACGCTGTGTGTGTGAGGGATTGTGGGACGCTGTGTGTGTGTGAGGGATTGTGGGACGCTGTGTGTGTGTGAGGGATTGTGGGACGCTGTGTGTGTGTGAGGAATTGTGGGACGCTATGTGTGTGTGAGGAATTGTGGGATGCTGTGTGTGTGAGGGATTGTGGGACGCGTGTCGCACCTGGAAGTCGTCCAGTGTTTGCTGGATCTGTAGGTCTTGTGTTTCTATCGTCTGATCCTCGTCCTCCTCCTTCACACGCTGACGTTTAACACACGGCTCGTCGCTAATCACCGTTTCCTCTGCGACCTCTGTGTCCGACACCGTCAGCACTGCAAGAACACACACACACAAACACACATTAGTAGGGGTGTAACGATACACTCGTGTCACGAATCGATATATCTCACAATACTGAACTAACAATACGATATACATCACGATACTAAACTAACGATACGATATACATCACGATACTAAACTAACGATACGATATACATCACGATACTAAACTAACGATACGATATACATCACGATACTAAACTAACGATACGATATACATCACGATACTAAACTAACGATACGTTATACATCACGATACTAAACTAACGATACGATATATATCATGATACTGAACTCACAATACGATATATATCACAATACTGAACTAACGATACGATATATATCACGATACTAAACTCACGATACGATATACATCACGATACTAAACTAACGATACGATATACATCACGATACTAAACTAACGATACGATATACATCACGATACTGAACTCACGATACGATATATATCATGATACTGAACTCACGACACGATATATATATCACGATACTGAACTCACGAAACGGTATATATCACGATACTGAACTCACGAAACGGTATATATCACGATACTGAACTCACGAAACGGTATATATCACGATACTGAACTCACGAAACGGTATATATCACGATACTGAACTCACGAAACGGTATATATCACGATACTGAACTCACGAAACGGTATATATCACGATACTGAACTCACGAAACGGTATATATCACAATACTGAACTCACGATACGGTATATATCACGATAGTGAACTCACGATACGATATATATCACAATACTGAACTCACGATACGATATATATCACAATACTGAACTCACGATACGATATATATCACAATACTGAACTCACGATACGATATATATCACGATAGTGAACTCACGATACGATATATATCACAATACTGAACTCACGATACGGTATATATCACAATACTGAACTCACGATACGATATATATCACAATACTGAACTCACGATACGATATATATCACAATACTGAACTCACGATACGATATATATCACAATACTGAACTCACGATACGGTATATATCACGATAGTGAACTCACGATACGATATATATCACAATACTGAACTCACGATACGGTATATATCACGATAGTGAACTCACGATACGATATATATCACAATACTGAACTCACGATACGATATATATCACAATACTGAACTCACGATACGATATATATCACAATACTGAACTCACGATACGATATACATCACGATAGTGAACCAGAATCCATATGGGTCATCTTTTCTAGTGTCACTCACCCTGCTGCCCGTCAGGCATGGTGACTATTATGGGCTGGCTGAGGCCTGTGCCCGTCTGCAAGTTGCCTAGCTGAATGCCGTCTGTTACTATGGTGATGACCTGCTGACCTCCGGAGCTCACGACCTGCTGTATGGCCCCATCCACCGTGTCTGCAGTGATGAGTTCGTCTTCAGAGAGAGAATATGATCAACATTTCCACTCAAACTACTTACTCTGAGCAGAACACCAGGCCCATTTCAGGCCCATCTCAGGCCTCAGAGCTTTGATGACGCTCTGTTTGTGCAAATTACAGCAATTTTCTTATGTGTAGGGCAAACGCACGTCATGTCAAGTGTGTGTCTGCACAAAGACCCTTTCATTGAGCTCACTGCACTGCAAAAAATGCTCTTCTTATTTAGATTTTTTGTCTTGTTTCCAGTCCAAATATCCTTAAATCAAGATGCATTTACTAGATCAGTAAAACGACAGGAGATATTTGTTCTTGTTTTGTTGAAAATAAAATCTAAATGAAGAGAGTTTTTGCTTAAAACAGGCAAAATGATCTGCCAATGGGGGGAGAAAAATAATCTGATTTCTGTTTGGGACGGAAACAAGAAACAAGATTTCAATCAGAAATCAGATTATTTTTCTCACCCCATTGGCAGATCATTTTGCCTGTTTTAAGCAAAAACTCTCTTCATTTAGATTTTATTTTCAACAAAACAAGAACAAATATCTCATGTCGTTTTACTGATCTAGTAAATGCATCTTGATTTAAGAATTGTTAGATATTTGGACTGAAACAAGACAAAAATACTGAGTAAGAAGAGCATTTTTTGCAGTGCATGTTTGTGTTTACACACAATATTGCCAAAGCATTATGACCATAGAAACCTGAGTCCGGTCACCTGTGGGTTTGCTGCCGTTTCCGGGCGAGACGAGCCCGAGGTTGACCATTCCTGCCGGCCCGATGATGAACTGCGGAGTGTGTATGGTCAGCGTGTCGGGACTCTCCGGGTTTGTGTTGATCTGGTTCTGCATCGCCACCTGATGCACAATAAACACACCAACTTTCATCTCCAATGATCCACACTGCAAAAAATGCTCTTCTTACTTAGTATTTTTGTCTTGTTTTGGGGAAAAATAACTCAAAATGAAGAGAGTTTTTGCTTAAAATAAGATAAATAATCTGCCAATGGGGTGAGAAAAATAATCTTGTTTTCTGTTTGAATTAATATTATTTTTCTCACCCCATTGGCAGATTATTTATCTTATTTTAAGCAAAAACTCTCTTCATTTTGAGTTATTTTCCCCAAAACAAGACAATTACTTTTGCTTGTCTAGTAAATACTTCTTGTTTTAAGAATTTTTTGATGTTTGGACTCGAAACAAGACAAAAATACTGAGTAAGAAGAGCATCTTTGCAGTGACTAGACTTTGGTCTGTGGATTCATCCAGTTAAGGAGAACATGTGGAATGTACACTATATGGCCAGAAGTATTGTGACGCCGCTCTATAGTTCAGGTGTTCAGTCTCTTCATGGCCACAGGTGTATAACTCCAGCTCTCGGCCTGCAGACGCTTCTACACACATTAGTGAAAGAATGGGTCGCTCTCAGGAGCTCAGTGAACTCAAGCGTGGGGCCGTGATAGGCTGACACCTGTGCAATAAGGCCATTCCTGACATTTCCTCACTACTAAATATTCCACGCTCAACTGTTAGTGGGATTAGAACAAAGAGGAAGCCATTGGGGACAACAGCAACTCAGCCACGAAGTGATTTTTTTAAATTACTGCTTTTGAGGTCCAAAAGGGATAGAAGGAGATAGGGAACTGAATCAAAGGCAGGGTGAGTAAAAGATGGCTTTGATTTCATTTCAGGGTGAAATATCCCTTTAATGCTTCACCAATACATTTTAGACAATTTCATGCTCCTGACTTTGTGGGATCAGTTTACCTGCAGGATCTCGGCCAGCTCGTGGCTGCTGTTGTCCAGTGCGATGTCCAGCGCGTTTTTGCAGAACTTGCTCTGCGAATGGACGTCGGCGCCGAAGCGCAGCAGGAGCTCCACCACATCTGAGTGCCTGTGCTCCACCGCCCAGTGCAGCGCGCTCATCTTCAGCATGTCCTTCGCATTCACATCCGCGCCGTGCTGAAGAAAACACACACCAATACGGACATTGTTGCTCCGCCGGATAATGAAAGGAGGCTCATTTTTGACCGTGAGGAGCACAAGTGTGACTATTTAACCTTTTCAAATCATGTCCATTTGTATTGCACTGCAAAAAATGCTCTTCTTACTCAGTAATTTCCTTGTTTTATTGAAATTAAAATCTAAATGAGTTTTTGCTTAAAACAGGCAAAATGATCTGCCAATGGGTTAAGAATAATAATCTTAATTCAGACAGAAAACAAGATTATTTTGCTTATTTGTTCCCAAAACAAGACAATACTTTTTACTTGTCTAGTAAATGCAGTGTAATGTAATAATTTTTAGTTATTTAGAGTAGAAACAAGATAAAAACACTAAGAAAGAAGAGCGTGTTTTGCAGTGTAGTTGCTGTGGGATGATGAAAGGACCCTTAGAGGTAAATTGGGGCGATCTGTGTGAGATGAAAGGCCTGAGCTCTGAGCTCACCTTCAGCAGCAGCTCCACGATGCGAGTGTGTCCCTCTGAGGCCGCCATATGCAGCGGCGTTCGGTCCACTTTAGTGCGGGCGTCTCGGCTCACTCCGGCCCGAAGCAGAACCTCTGTGGTGGAGTAATGGCCGAACTGGGCCGACAGGTGCAGCGGAGACGTGCCCAGCTGCTGACACACACACACACACACACACACACACACGTCTGGTTCACTATCTTTGTGAGGACTCACCATAGGTGTAATGGTTTTTATACTGTACAAACTGTAATAACTATCCCCATACACTGCCCCTAAACCTACCCATCACACACACGCACACACACACGCACACACACACGCACACACACACGCACGCACACACACACGCACACACACACGCACACACACACACACACTCACCCAGTCGGTGGTGAATGGAGCTCCGTTGGCCATCAGGATTCGGACCTCGTCGTCCTGACCGGCTCGAGCCGCTTCCAGGAGCTTCTTCCCCAAATCCACCAGAGACATCTGCAGTCAGAACACATGGCATGATAACTACACTCAACACACACACACACACACACACACACACACACACACACCTCTCTGAGCACCAAAACATGTTCCTGAGGGTCACCTGTGTCTTTAACTCATTATCTTCTTAAAGGGACACTCCACCGCTTCTTCATTTTAAACTGTTATTCCCTTAACTAAGGTGAAAAACTCATGGTGACATCCGACACACACACACACACACACACACTCATGGAGGTCTCTGAGTTTAAATACCTTGGTATTATATTAGATTCTAATTTAACTTTTAAAAAGCATGTTAAAAAGGTGGCTGATACCATTAGATATAATCTGGCTAACTTCATTTAACAACAGGCAGCTAAACTTTTTACGTATGCCATGATTTTTTCTCACATATCATATTGTTTTACAAGCTGGTCCCCAGCGAATGTGACAACTCTAGAAACCCTTTATAAGCAAACCTTAAACATATTAGATCAAAAACCTATTAGCTATCATCATTGCAATATTATTACTAAATATAATGTATTCAATTTTGATAGTTTTTTACATTACTTAGATGCCTGCCTTATTTTTAAATTGTACATGGACGTGCACCTCCACCCTGGGTGGATTTATACAGCAGAAGAGCAGTAGTGGCAGGGCAACGAGGGCAGCTACCGGGGGAGACTGTGCTGTCCCGTCTCCTCAGTACGGGCCTCAGATTACTGGAACTGCCTCCCGATGGAACGCAGAGAGAGCTCCAGCTATTTATCATTAAATTTACACTTAAGAAATGGATTAAAAACACTCAAAACTGTAATCATTAATAGCTGGTTTATCTTATCTTAGGTACTGCCCTTCTTTGTATTGTATTTATTATTATGTATCCATTTTGTTAAATTGTTTTACATGTGTTTTTTTGTATTTTTCTGTATTATGATGCTGTGTCTACCTGCCAAGGGACTACAGATGAACATTAGCTCTCTAGCTAACTCTGGCACATTTACATTTTGAGTGTTAAACAAAAAATGTTAATTAATGTGCATTGTCCCTTTCAAATAAACAATAAAAGATGATGACATAAAATAAAACGTGCCGCTTTTCTAAGCGGATTAAAAAGGAGAACTATAATGAATAGCACTTCTGGGAGTAAAAAAAAGTCCCGGCGGAATGATCCTCCCTAACCCCATATTGGCAGAACTGAGAGAGGGAGGGGGGATTTTTCAGCCGGGACTTTTTTACTGCGCTGAGTATCTTGATTGATTCATGATTCGGATCGCGTGTCAAACTGCTGAAACCACGAGTCATTGGCGATCCGAATCATGAGTCGATTCGCTGACTCATAACCGTTTGAATCTTTATTTGAGGATTGAACACAATGGCGGAAGAGAAGCCAATGCTGAATAAAGTCGTAGTTTTTGTTATTTTTGGACCCAAATGTATTTTGGATGCTTCAAGAGACTCTAATTAACCCACTGATGTCTCATATGGACTACTGTGATGATGTTTTTATTCCCTTTCTGGACATGGACAGTAGAGGTCTTCACGGGGCACCCGAGACCCGTGGACCCGGGATCCGACCCGGGACCCGTACGGGTTCGGGTCTATTTTTTAAATGGTCAGCCGGGTCGGGTCCTAATCTATTACTTCGGTTCCCGGGTCTGTTAATGTTGTAGCCTATGCAATATGTCAATCGGACTCGGAGAACACCTGGCCGTGAGAGTCAGCGCGGCTTGTGTGTTTTGTGTAACTTACAAATTGCTAAATTAGGATAAGAAAAGTGTGAGCCGGGAAATGAGGTTTAGAAATACACAACAACAACAAAAACACAAGCGCTCTCTCTCTCTCTCTCTCTC
This sequence comes from Pseudorasbora parva, assembly GCF_024679245.1. Taxonomy (NCBI): domain Eukaryota; kingdom Metazoa; phylum Chordata; class Actinopteri; order Cypriniformes; family Gobionidae; genus Pseudorasbora; species Pseudorasbora parva. The sequence goes on from NC_090187.1 coordinate 45,462,574, forward strand.
TCTCTCTCTCGCGCGCGCTCGCTCAGCCTTTTAGAAAGCGGGCAGATTTAATGCATGCGCGCGGTAATAATGTACTCAAGAATATATTTCAAATCAGCAACAAGACCTCAGGTAAACTGTCACATAAATGTTTTCTGTGATGCTCAAATTGCGTAAAAAAAGGCTCATATTTCAGGTTGCTCCAGCTGACGCGCGAGTGCAGTCTCAAGCGCGTGTCATGTTTCTATGGCAACCCGAGCTTCCGCAGACCGCAGTGACTGTAATGACTTTAAAAATAATATGAATGAACCGTCTTGTTTAATCTTAAAGTTCTGCTAGTCAGACTCAGAGAGATTATGGCAAATAAATAATGGTAACGCAAGCGGCCATGGCACTAAACGAGCAATAGTTATTAGTTCAAAAGGGCAAACAGTCAAAGTTATTATGCGAATTAACTCATAAATCCGTCACTGTGAAATAAAATTGACTTTTACAGCTGAAATGAGTGAATTAAGCATGCTTGGAGTTGGAACAATTAATGAGGAATATTGTAATACATCACAATCAAGGTACAAGGGAGACAACGGCTATATCGTTAGGTAGGCTGACTGAGACAAAGTTATTTTGCGCAGCTTGTTCATTAACTTGTTAACAGCAGTAACGTTATATTGTGTAATATGAGACAATCGGGTTCAGTCGCGTCTGTGTCTTCCCGGCGGGTTCGGTTCCAGCTATCAAATAATAGACGGGTCCATGTCGGTTCCGGGTAATATATTTTTGGCATTTTTCGGATCTGCACGGGTCCGGGTCCAGTTTTTGAAATAATGGACGGGTCCGGGTCGGGTCTGTGTTGAACATTGCGGGTCTCTTCGGGTTCGGGTGCGAATTTTTGGACCTGTGAAGACCTCTAATGGACAGTATAGTGTGCATACACTTGCATACGCTCTCGGACTAAATATAAAATATCTTAAACTGTGTGTGAAGATGAACGGAGGTCTGACGGGTGTGGAGCGACATTAGGGAGACGAGTTAATGACAGAAGCTTCAGTTTTGGCTGAACTAACCCTTTAAGTAGATCTCTGACTGTAGTACTTTTACAAGGAGTATCCTTTTCCTCAAGTACTGAAGGTGTGTACTCTGTCCGCCTCTGGTGGTGATAAAGTGTGAGTTTAACATGATTTTACTCTAGTATTACTATGTGTGTGTGTGTGTGTGTGTGTGTGTGATGGGTAGGTTTAGGGGCAGTGTGTGTGTGTGTGTGTGTGTGTGTGTGTGATGGGTAGGTTTAGGGGCAGTGTGTGTGTGTGTGTGTGTGATGGGTAGGTTTAGGGGCAGTGTGTGTGTGTGTGTGTGTGTGTGTGTGATGGGTAGGTTTAGGGGCAGTGTGTGTGTGTGTGTGTGATGGGTAGGTTTAGGGGCAGTGTGTGTGTGTGTGTGTGTGTGTGTGTGTGTGATGGGTAGGTTTAGGGGCAGTGTAAGGGGATATAAAATACAGTTTGTACAGTATAAAAACCATTACGCCTATGGAGAGTCCCATTTCACAAATATATTAATATTATACTATAGTATCACTGATGAGGATCTCTCATGTTTAGCTTCTAAATGAGCTTGAGCTATTTTTACAGCAGTCTCTCGGTTTTATAATTGTGCAGTTTGTTTTATTATATTCGGCGCTAGTTTTGATTTAATAGTAAACAAACGGCTAAACAACAGTTAGCCTGCTGTACACATCAGAGCATCAGAGCCCAATTTCACCAAACTAAACTCTTATATGATCTCAACTCTCGCAGCTGTTGTTCAGATGATAAAAACATGATCGTGATGATCGGTAAACATGACGCGTCGCCGGAGCGTCGCGCGCGCGGCCCGTTAACGCGATAAACAGGAAACCGCTGCTGTTCCGGAGGAAGAGGAAACATTAAAACACACAAACGCATCAACTTCCACATCCGGCGGACGCGATCACGCCGAATTGTGTGTTTCTTACCGTGCGTTCAGAACCGAATCCGACCGACACCGAGTCCCGCAAACACCGGAGATGTCAGTTAATAATACCGCTGCACGAGCACGAGCGCGAGCGCGAGCACACAACACACAAAACGCGGGAAATAATCAAATATAATCACGTTATCCACAGTCTGCAGCACAGAGGCCCCTGGATATATATTTCATATTATATTTATATCGATGTATATATTTGTGTGTTGTGTATTTGCTCGCGATTCCTTTATTTAAAAAATAAAAGTGTGCCAAAAGCAGAGTGAGCAGCGCGCATGCGCAGTACGGAGAGTCAGTCAGCTGACCAAACCCGAGCCCAATATTATGAGTTATAAGTTTTCATAACATCTTCTCCTCAGGAATATTCAGTTTATGAGACTGGATAGTAATAATAACACTCCAGTTCACACACAAGACACGACAGTGTCGAATGACGCAGAAATGAGTGTGTAATGAGTACTGTAACACACAATTGATACACCGTGTGTGTGTGTGTGTGAGAGAGAGATGTGTAGGGGGAAAGAAAATGTGGTTTGTACAGTATAAAACCATTACTTCTATGTAATGTCCCCACATTTCACAAAAACAAATGTGTGTGTGTGTTATTATGTTGTGTTTGTGCGCAGTGTGTGTTTAAATAAAGCTTCCGCTCTTTGAACCCGTCGACTTCCGCGTTTGATCGAGCAGTTTTCAGTGTTTACTGCCATTATTCCGGATAAACTTCACTTTTCCGCGGATCCCGGTGTGTTTCCCGAGGCTTTTATTCCAGTGTGTGTGTTTAGGGTGAGTCGAGCTTCACTGCGGATCACACACAAACACCCAGTTATTGATTAACTGTAGTGTTATGATTATGAATTTGGTTTACTGTAGTGTTATGATTATGAATTTGGTTTACTGTAGTGTTATGATTATGAATTTGGTTTACTGTAGTGTTATGATTATGAATTTGGTTTACTGTAGTGTTATGATTATGAATTTGGTTTACTGTAGTGTTATGATTATGAATTTGGTTTACTGTAGTGTTATGATTATGAATTTGGTTTACTGTAGTGTTATGATTATGAATTTGGTTTACTGTAGTGTTATGATTATGAATTTGGTTTACTGTAGTGTTATGATTATGAATTTGGTTTACTGTAGTGTTATGATTATGAATTTGGTTTACTGTAGTGTTATGATTATGAATCTGAGCAGAACTATCGCTTGTGTTTGTGTCACTGGTCGGATTGTGTTGTCAGTGGTCTGATTATTGTTAGTCTGGTGATCCTGTCATTGGTGTAGTTAATTACTGTAATGCCTCTGATTATTGATTGTTTTGACATGCGCCTGATTGTTATTATTAATATTTAAATAATGAGTTGGTCGAATTATATTCTGTAATATCTTCTATATTATAGTCCTATGCTGATTCGTCTAGTCATGGCTCTAGTTAGTCTGCCATGATGATGATGATGATGATGATGATGATGATGATGTGTTCCTGCAGGAATATGAGCTGAGATGCCGTCCGTGTCCAGCGGAGTGAAGGATCTGTATCTGTCCTCATCACTGAGGGATCTCAATAAGAAAGCCGAAGTCAAACCGGAGAAAACCAGCACCAGAAAGTGAGTAACGTTAGAGCCTTAGAAAACCGTATTTATCGGTCTGCAGTGGTCAGTATCTATCAAAAGTGCTCCAAGGAAGGACCAGTGGAGAACCGGCCACAGGGTCATGGGCGGCCAAGGCTCATTGATGACCGTGGGGAGCGAAGGCTGGCCCGTGGGGTCCGATCAAACAGACGAGCTACTGGAGCTCAAACTGCTCCAGAAGTTAATGCTGGGGAACGCATGGCCCCAGGATGTACATCTGATCTCTGTGTGTGTGTGTGTGTGTGTGTGTGTGTGTGTGTGTGTGTTCCAGTTATGTTCAGAGTGCCTGCAAGATCTTCAAGGCGGCTGAGGAGTGTCGTCTGGACCGAGACGAGGAGAAAGCTTACGTCCTGTACATGAAGTATCTGACGGTCTATGACCTCATCAAGAAGAGGCCGGACTTCAGGCAGCAGCAGGTAGAGCCGCAGTGCATTGTGGGAGTTTGGCAGCTGTGTGTGGGTGTGGGTGTGTGTGTGTGTGTGTGTATGTGAGATGATGGGCTGTTGTGAGTCTGTGCTGTCCTTTCAGGAGTTCTTCCTGTCTATGCTCGGACCGACAAGCTTTAAGAAGGCCATCGAGGAGGCAGAGAAACTCTCAGAGAGTTTGAAGCTCCGGTCAGTTTCACACACACACACACACACACACACACACACACACACACACACACACACACACACACACACACACACACACACACACACACACACACACACACACACACACACACACACACACACACACACACACACACACACACACACACACACACACACTCTCACTGTCTCACTCACAAACACACACACATGTTAGGTTTTTATGAAATGTGGGGACTTTCCATAGGTGTAATGGATTTTACACTGTACATTCTATCCCCCTATACTGCCCCTAAACCTACCCATCACACACACACACACACACACACACACACACACTCACTCACTTACACATTCTTCTGCTCTCTTTCTTAAGGTATGAGGAAATGGAAGTGCGGAAAAAGCTGGAAGAGAAAGAGAGAAAGGAGGAAAAGAGTCGACGAGAAGAAAGAACTGAAAAAGATGGACGTGCGTCACCGAGAGGAGTCTCAGAGAAGCAGAAGGTGCTGCATCACACACACTCACACACACACACACACACACTTCTGGAGATGGTCGATCTGAACCTGTAATATTATGGTAAACTATAGGAAGCCTCGGAGATGATATATCATTCCTTAAATGTGTATGTGAGTGTGTGTGTGAGTGAGAGTGTGTGTGTGTGTGTGAGTGTGTGTGTGTGTGTGTGTGATTGACGGGGTTTGTATTTTAACTTGCAGCTCAATGTTCAAGTTTAGTGATGTCATCACATGCGTGTTCTGATGTGTTAATGATTAATGTTGCCTTTGCGTGTTTTACGGCAGGTTAAAGAGGAACCCAATAACAGGAAGACAGGAAGTGATAAAGGTACTGCTGGATTATCCCTCCTCTGTGTGTGTGTCGGATGTCCCTCACCAGTGTGTGTGTGTGTGTGTCCATCAGGCAGCATCAGTGCTGAGGGTTTGTTCCGGCTGATGAAGGACTCCAGTATCAGCGTTCTGGTGATGGACGCTCGGAGCAGGACGGACTTCGAGGAGTCGCAGATGTGTGTGCCGTCTCAGACCTGCATCAGTGTACCTGAGGAGGCCGTCAGCCCGGGGTATACACACACACATACACACACATACACACACAAACACACACAAGCACAGCTGCGGTCAGAGCCCACTTTAGACCCAGCTCTCTATCACACACACACTCTCACACACACACTCTCTCTCTCACACACACACACACACACACACACACACACACACACACACACACACACACACACACACACACACACACACACACTCTCACACACACACACACACACACACACTCTCACACACACACACACACACACACACACACACACACACACACACACACACACAGACACACACACTAATGTTCACTCTGCTCTGCTCGTCAGGGTGACGGTGCATCAGATCGAGCTGAAGCTTCCTGAAGCGTCTCTGGAGCTCTGGAGGCGTCGAGGGTTCGTGGATTATGTGGTTCTGTTGGACTGGTTCAGCTGCATCTCTGACCTCACACTGGGCTCAACCTTACAGAGTCTGAAGGACGCGCTCTTTAAGGTGTGTGTCTGTGTGTGTGTGTGTGTGTGAGACCTGTGTCTGGTCTGCGTGTGTGAGAGACGTGTGTGTGAGATGTGTGTGGTGTGACGTGACGTGTCAGATCGTGTGTGTGTGTGTGTGTGTGAGACCTGTGTCTGGTCTGCGTGTGTGAGACGTGTGTGTGGTGTGACGTGTCAGATCGTGTGTGTGTGTGTGTGTGTGTGTGAGACCTGTGTCTGGTCTGCGTGTGTGAGAGACGTGTGTGTGAGATGTGTGTGGTGTGACGTATCAGATCGTGTGTGTGTGTGAGACCTGTGTCTGGTCTGCGTGTGTGAGAGACGTGTGTGTGAGATGTGTGTGGTGTGACGTATCAGATCGTGTGTGTGTGTGAGACCTGTGTATGGTGTGACATGTCAGGTCGTGTGTGTGTGTGAGACCTGTGTCTGGTCTGCGTGTGTGAGACGTGTGTGTGGTGTGACGTGTCAGATCGTGTGTGTGTGTGTGTGTGTGTGTGAGACCTGTGTCTGGTCTGCGTGTGTGAGAGACGTGTGTGTGAGATGTGTGTGGTGTGACGTATCAGATCGTGTGTGTGTGTGAGACCTGTGTATGGTGTGACATGTCAGGTCGTGTGTGTGTGTGTGAGACGTGTCAAGTCTTGTGTGTGACACCTGTGTGTGTGTGCAGTGGGACAGCAGCACTATCCTGCGCAGTGAGCCGCTGGTGCTGGAGGGAGGTTACGAGAACTGGCTGCTCTTCTACCCGATGTACACCAGCAACGCTAAAGTCAAGCCCCCCCGACAGCAGGAGTCCAGCGCCCTGCCCCAGCGTGAGTCACACACACACACACACACACACACACACACACACACACACACACGTGCTCCACACGGCTCCGATGGGTTAATAGAGCCTTCTGATTCAAATCGATGCGTTTGTGTAAGAAAAATATCCATATTTAAAACTTTATAAAGGAAACCTGCCTTGAAGTCTTCCAGTGTAGCCACGGCTGTTTAAGCCACAAGATGGCGCCAGCGTTAAGCATAGAAGTAGAACCGGTCAAGATAACTCGTAGTACCCGGATGAGCGGTGTGTGTTATCTGGGAATAACATACCGCTGGAATGTGCGATTGACCAATCAGAATCAAGTATTTCATAGAGCAGTGCAATAAAATATAATATATAATTTAATATATAATATAATAATAACAGTTAGTCGATGCGTTCATGAGCTCAAGGCTAGATTATTGTAATGCTCTACTGGGTGGTTGCCCTGCTCGCTTAATAAACAAACTCCAGCTGGTCCAAAACGCAGCAGCTCGAGTTCTTACTAGAACCAGCAAGTATAGCACCTAAAACTCTGGACCTTCCTAGCAATATTCGGGAAGCAGACACACTCTGTCAGTTTGAATCTAGAGTAAAAACACATCTCTTTACTATGGGTTGGGTTAGTTGGTCCTAGCTCTAAAGACTGTGTTGTTGTGTCCGCTGTGATTTCAGTGAACTTCACGTACCCGTCGCTGGAGGAGCCCAAACCCGTGATCGTGTGTGAAGAGCCGGAGCTCAATGGAACCACTCAGATCCAGGAGCCGCCAGTGGAGCCGCCAGCAGATCCGCTTACACACACACACACGCCGCTCGCAAACACACACACACCACTCGCAAACACACACACATCGCTCGCACAGCCCGTCATCACTGATGCCACACCGCCTGCCCCTGCCTCGCCCAGACACATACCACAGGTGAGTCTCACCCACACACAACGCTCAGTGATTCACACACACACACACACACACACACACACACACACACACACACACACACACACACACACACACACACACGTTTGTTTTTGTGAAATGTGGGGACATTCCATAGGCGTAATACATTTTTATACTGTACAAACCGTTTCTATCCCCCTATGCTGCCCCTAAACCTACCCAACACACACACACACACACACACACACACACACACACATATTCTGCATTTTTACTTCTTCAAAATGTATAAGCATTGGGGACTGGACCAGGGCCACACGGAATCTGTGGATTTTTTTGGGGTGATTTTTGATATTTCACAAAAACACAACTCATATTTCACACACACACAGACACACACACACACACACTCTCTCAGCATCTCAACCTTTCCTCAGGTCGACCGCACGAAGAAGCCTCTGGTCAGCGACCCGAACCCCGCGGTGCCGAATGGCCTGGTGATACCGGACCGCTCCACCAAACCCCCCACACACACACACACACAAGCTCTGAGCGAGGAGGAGCGGCGGGAGATCCACGCCGAGACCGTCAGTCTCATCGATAAGGCTCGGAAAGAGCAGGAGCAGCGCAAGAGAGCGCAGGAGGAGAGAGAGACGGCCGAGAGACTCCAGCGAGAGCAGAGCGAGAGGAAGGAGGAGGAGGAGAGGAAGAAGAGGAAGGAGGAAGAGGAGGAGAAGAGGAAGAAACTGGAGCGGCAACAGGCGGCGGAAGAGGAGCTGAGGGACCAGAAGGCCAGACGAGCACAGAAGGACGTCCCACTGGACGCAGCCATGAAGAGCATGTCACTGGACTCGCCCGCACCGCTGAACGCTGTGAGTGACATCACACACACACACACACACGCACACACATATATATATACACAAATTAGAATATTACTTAAGACCAGGATAGATTTTCTATGGGGTAGTGGTCTGTGCGCAGTTGTTCTTAAAGCGCTGACTCCAGCTGCAGTCCTCTCGTTGTGAATCTCCTCCACATTTTTGAATGGGTTTTGTTTCACACTCCTCTCCAGGGTGCGGTTATCTCTATTGCTTCTACACTTTGTTTCTACCACATCTTTTCCTTCGCTTCGCCTCTCTATTAATGTGCTTGGACACAGAGCTCTGAACAGCCAGCCTCTTTTGCAGTGACCTTTAGGGTCTCGCCCTCCGTGTGTAAGGTGTCAGTGGTCGTCTTTTGGAGATCTGTCGAGTCAGCGGTCTTCCCCATGAGAGTGTCGCCGACAGAACTAGACTGAGACTTTTGAGTTCATTAGCTGATTAGAGTGCGGCACCAGGTGTCTTCAATATTGAACCTTTTCACAATATTCTAATTTTCTAAGATACTGAATTTGGGATTTTCCTTAGTTGTCAGCTATAATCATCAAAATTAAAAGAGATAAACATTTGAAATGTATTAATCCGTGTGTAAGTGAGTATAATACGCAAGTTTCACTTTTTGAATGGAATTAGTGAAATAAATAAACTTTTTGATTATATTCTAATTATATGACCAACACATACACACATACACACTTCACACTTAGGGACATTCTTATATTTTTTGTGGGCTTTTTGTGAATTCAGCCCTGCATGCAGGATGATATAAAGACACTTGAGCAGGAGGTAACGTGTGTGTGTGTGTGTGTGTGTGTGTGTGTGTGTGTGTGTGTTTCAGAGGGAGTCGCTGACGCGCGCACACAGTGAGGAGATGGGCCGAACCGTACCTGGGCTGCCGGATGGCTGGATGAAGGTGAGTGGAGACGGCAGAGTGTATGTGTGTGTGTGTGTGTGTGTGTGTGTGTGTGTGTGTGTGTGTGTGTGTGTGTTGCTAATGTCTCTGATGCTGGTCTGCAGTTTCTGGACACAGTGACGGGCACCTACAGATATTACCACTCGCCCACCAACCGCGTGCATCTGTATCCACCGGAGGTCAGCTCGCCTCAGATCCAGCCCAACGCTGCCAAAGCTCAGCCGGAGCCGGCGGAGACGGAGCGGGAAAAGCAGCAGGAGAAAGAGCGGGAGCGGGAACAGTCCAAGCTGAAGCGCTCATACTCCTCTCCAGACATCAGCCAAGAGCTGAGCAATGAGACCAGCAGGAAGCCTGCAGCCATCCCAGCCATCAACCGGGAGAACAAGTAAGAGCACACACACTCACTCATACAGTCACACACACACACACACACCCTCATAGTCACACACACACACTCACTCATACAGTCACACACACACACTCACTCATACAGTCACACACACACACACACCCTCATACAGTCACACACACACACTCACTCATACAGTCACAAACTCAAACACACACTCACTCACTCATACAGTCACACACACACACTCACTCATACAGTCACAAACTCACACACCCTCATACAGTCACACACACACACTCACTCATACAGTCACAAACTCACACACACACTCACTCACTCATACAGTCACACACACTCACTCACTCATACAGTCACACACACACACACACACACACACTCACTCATACAGTCACAAACTCACACACCCTCATACAGTCACACACACACACTCACTCATACAGTCACAAACTCACACACACTCACTCACTCATACAGTCACACACACACACACACCCTCATACAGTCACACACACACACTCACTCATACAGTCACAAACTCAAACACACACACACACCCTCATACAGTCACACACACACACTCACTCATACAGTCACAAACTCACACACCCTCATACAGTCACACACACACACTCACTCATACAGTCACAAACTCACACACACACTCACTCACTCATACAGTCACACACACTCACTCACTCATACAGTCACACACACACACACACACACACACACACACTCACTCATACAGTCACAAACTCACACACCCTCATACAGTCACACACACACACTCACTCATACAGTCACAAACTCACACACACTCACTCACTCATACAGTCACACACACACACACACCCTCATACAGTCACACACACACACTCACTCATACAGTCACAAACTCAAACACACACTCACTCACTCATACAGTCACACACACACACTCACTCATACAGTCACACACACACACACCCTCATACAGTCAAACACACACACTCACTCATACAGTCACAAACTCACACACACTCACTCACTCATACAGTCACACACTCACTCACTCATACAGTCACACACACACTCACTCATACAGTCTCTCACACACACACACACACACACTCATACAGTCACAAACTCACACACACACTCACTCACTCACGCAGTCACACACACACTCACACGGTCACAAACTCATGCAGTCACACACACACACACACACACACACACACACACACACACACACACACACACACACTCATACAGTCACAAACTCATGCATACACTCACGCAGTCACACACACACTCATACAGTCACAAACTCACACACACACTCACTCATGCAGTCACACACACACACACACACACTCATACAGTCACAAACTCACTCACACACACTCACTCACTCACGCAGTCACACACACACACTCATACAGTCACAAACTCATGCATACACTCGCAGTCACACACACACACTCATACAGTCACAAACTCACACACTCACTCACGCAGTCACACACACGCTCATACAGTCACAAACTCACACACTCACACACTCACGCAGTCACACACACACTCATACAGTCACAAACTCATGCATACACTCACGCAGTCACACACACACTCATACAGTCACATACACTCATACAGTCACAAACTCACACACTCACTCACGCAGTCACACACACACTCATACAGTCACAAACTCATGCATACACCCACGCAGTCACACACACACTCATACAGTCACAAACTCTCACACTCACACTCACTCACTCACGCAGTCACACACACACACTCATACAGTCACAAACTCACACACTCACACTCACTCACTCACGCAGTCACACACACACTCATACAGTCACAAACTCTCACACTCACACTCACTCACTCACGCAGTCACACACACACTCATACAGTCACAAACTCACACACTCACACACTCACTCACGCATTCACACACACACTCATACAGTCACAATCTCATGCGTACACTCACGCAGTCACACACACACTCATACAGTCACAAACTCTCACACTCACTCACTCACGCAGTCACACACACACACTCATACAGTCACAAACTCATGCGTACACTCACGCAGTCACACACACACTCATACAGTCACAAACTCATGCATACACTCACGCAGTCACACACACACTCATACAGTCACAAACTCATGCATACACTCACGCAGTCACACACACACTCATACAGTCACAAACTCATGCATACACTCACGCAGTCACACACACACTCATACAGTCACAAACTCATGCATACACTCACGCAGTCACACACACGCGTACAGTCACAAACTCATGCAGTCACACACACACACACACACACATACACACACACACACACACACTCATACAGTCACAAACTCATGCGTACACTCACGCAGTCACACACAACCTCATACAGTCACAAACTCACACACTCACTCACTCACGCAGTCACACACACACTCATACAGTCACAAACTCATGCATACACTCACGCAGTCACACACACACTCATACAGTCACAAACTCACACACTCACTCACTCACGCAGTCACACACACACTCATACAGTCACAAACTCACACACACACTCACTCACTCACGCAGTCACACACACACTCATACAGTCACAAACTCACACACTCACTCACTCACGCAGTCACACACACTCATACAGTCACAAACTCACACACTCACTCACTCACGCAGTCACACACACACTCATACAGTCACAAACTCACACACACACTCACTCACTCACGCAGTCACACACACACTCATACAGTCACAAACTCACACACTCACTCACTCACGCAGTCACACACACACTCATACAGTCACAAACTCACACACACACTCACTCACTCACGCAGTCACACACACACTCATACAGTCACAAACTCACACACACACTCACACTCACTCACTCACGCAGTCACACACACACTCATACAGTCACACACTCATACAGTCACAAACTCACACACTCACACAGTCACTCACGCAGTCACACACACTCATACAGTTACAAACTCATGCGTACACTCACGCAGTCACACACACACGCGTACAGTCACAAACTCATGCAGTCACACACACACACACACACACACTCATACAGTCACAAACTCATGCGTACACTCACGCAGTCACACACACACACTCATACAGTCACAAACTCATGCGTACACTCACGCAGTCACACACACACTCATACAGTCACAAACTCACACACTCACTCACTCACGCAGTCACACACACACTCATACAGTCACAAACTCACACACACACTCACTCACTCACGCAGTCACACACACACTCATACAGTCACAAACTCACACACACACTCACACTCACTCACTCACGCAGTCACACACACACTCATACAGTCACACACACTCATACAGTCACAAACTCACACACTCACACACTCACTCACGCAGTCACACACACACTCATACAGTTACAAACTCATGCGTACACTCACGCAGTCACACACACACGCGTACAGTCACAAACTCATGCAGTCACACACACACACACACACACACTCATACAGTCACAAACTCATGCGTACACTCACGCAGTCACACACACACACTCATACAGTCACAAACTCATGCGTACACTCACGCAGTCACACACACACTCATACAGTCACAAACTCATGCAGTCACACACACACACACACACACACTCATACAGTCACAAACTCATGCGTACACTCACGCAGTCACACACACACACACACACACTCATACAGTCACAAACTCATGCGTACACTCACGCAGTCACACACACACTCATACAGTCACAAACTCATGCAGTCACACACACACACACACACTCATACAGTCACAAACTCATGCGTACACTCACGCAGTCACACACACACTCATACAGTCACAAACTCACACACTCACTCACTCACACACACACTCATACAGTCACAAACTCATGCGTACACTCACGCAGTCACACACACACTCATACAGTCACAAACTCACACACTCACTCACTCACGCAGTCACACACACACTCATACAGTCACAAACTCACACACTCACTCACTCACGCAGTCACACACACACTCATACAGTCACAAACTCACACACACACTCACTCACTCACGCAGTCACACACACACTCATACAGTCACAAACTCACACACTCACTCACTCACGCAGTCACACACACACTCATACAGTCACAAACTCACACACTCACTCACTCACGCAGTCACACACACACTCATACAGTCACAAACTCACACACACACTCATACAGTCACAAACTCACACACACACTCACACTCACTCACTCACGCAGTCACACACACACTCATACAGTCACACACACTCATACAGTCACAAACTCACACACTCACACACTCACTCACGCAGTCACACACACACTCATACAGTTACAAACTCATGCGTACACTCACGCAGTCACACACACACGCGTACAGTCACAAACTCATGCAGTCACACACACACACACACACACACTCATACAGTCACAAACTCATGCGTACACTCACGCAGTCACACACACACACTCATACAGTCACAAACTCATGCGTACACTCACGCAGTCACACACACACTCATACAATCACAAACTCATGCAGTCACACACACACACACACACACACACACACACTCATACAGTCACAAACTCATGCGTACACTCACGCAGTCACACGCACACGCGTACAGTCACAAACTCATGCAGTCACACACACACACACACACACACACACTCATACAGTCACAAACTCATGCGTACACTCACACAGTCACACGCACACGCGTACAGTCACAAACTCATGCAGTCACACACACACACACACACACACACACACACTCATACAGTCACAAACTCATGCGTACACTCACACAGTCACACACACACTCGTACAGTCACAAACTCATGCGTACACTCAAGCAGTCCCACATACACACACACTCGTACAGTCACAAACTAATGCACACACTCGTACAGTCACACAATCATACACAGACACACACACAAATATACATACATGGAATTTGTGTATTTGTAATTGCATTAAATGTGAAGACTTGCTCTGTGTGTGTGTGTGTGTCTCAGGCCTCTGACTGCCTCCTATAAGACGGTGGAGATCGCGCGGCCGTCCGCAGCTAAGATCCGGAACCTGAACCCGGTGTTTGGGGGTCAAGGGCCGTTGCTAACGGGCCTCCGTAACCTCGGCAACACCTGCTACATGAACTCCATCCTCCAGTGTCTGTGCAACACTGTCGCCATGGCCGACTATTTCAACAGGAATTACTATCAGGACGACATTAACCGGTATTATATCATCACATTCAGTGTGTGTGTGTGTATGTGTGTGTTGGTGTGTGTGTGTCTGAAATTGTCATCATAGGTGCGTGTCCACTGTGAGAGACATAATTTTTTTTAGAAATCACAATGTGTGATTTTTTTTTTTAGCTATTTATTTGTCTGATGCAGCTGCTAATAAGTATTTGAACACCTGTCTATCCGCTAGAGTTCTGCCCCTCAGAGACCTGTTAGTCTGCCTTTAAAATGTCCACCTCCACTCCATTTATTATCCTACATTAGATGCTCCTGTTTGAGGCCGTTAGCTGATAAAGACACCTGTCCACCTCATACAATCAGCAAGAGTCCAACTACTGACATGGCCAAGACCACAGAGCTGTCCAAAGACACGAGAGACACTCACACACCTCCACACGGCTGGAGAGGGCTCCGGGGAAATGGCCAAGCAGCTCGGTGAAGAAAGGTCCACTGCTGGAGCAATCATTAGAAAATAGAAGAAGCTAAACATGACTGTCAGTCTCCCTCAGACTGGGGCTCCAGATCTCACCTCGTGGGTCTCAATGATCCTAAGGTGAGAAATCAGCCCAGAACTACACGGAGGAGCTGGCCAATGACCTGAGCAGAGCTGGGACCACCGTTACCAAGGTTACTGTTGGTAAAACACTAAGACGTCATTGTTTGAAATCATGCATGGCCTGAAGGTTCCCCTTAAACCAGCACTTGTCCAGGCCCGTCTGAAGTTTGCCAATGACCATTTGGATGATCCAGAGGAGTCATGGGAGAAAGTCATGTGGTCAGATGAGACCAAAATAAAACTGTCATAATTCCACTAAACGTGTTCGGAGGAAGAATGACGAGTACCATCCCAAGAACACCATCCCTACTGTGAAGCATGGGGGTGGCAGCATCATGGTGTGGGGGTGTTTTTCTGCACATGGGACAGGGCGACTGCACTGTATTAAGGAGAGCATGACCGGGGCCATATATTGCGAGATTTTGGGGAACAACCTCCTTCCCTCAGTTAGAGCATTGAAGATGGGTCGAGGCTGGGTCTTCCAACATGAAAATGACCCGAAGCACAGCCAGGATAACCAAGAGTGGCTCTGTCAGAAGCATATCAAGTGTGCAAAACTACAGGAAACGTTTGACCTCTGGAATGGCAAACAAAGGCTACTGGACCAAATATTAACATTGATTCTCTCAGGTGTTCAAATACTTATTTGCAGCCGTATCATACAAATAAATAGTTAGAAATCATACACTGTGATTTCTGAATTTTTTGTGTAATTATTAGGGGTGTGCATTGGCACTGCCTTCACGATTCGATTCGATTACGATTCACCAGGTAACGATTAGATTACGATTCACCAGGTAACGATTCGATTACGATTCACCAGGTAACGATTCGATTACGATTCACCAGGTAACGATTCGATTACGATTCACCAGGTAACGATTAGATTACGATTCACCAGGTAACGATTAGATTACGATTCACCAGGTAACGATTCGATTACGATTCACCAGGTAACGATTTGATTACGATTCACCAGGTAACGATTAGATTACGATTCACCAGGTAACGATTCGATTACGATTCACCAGGTAACGATTCGATTACGATTCACCAGGTAACGATTTGATTACGATTCACCAGGTAACGATTCGATTACGATTCACCAGGTAACGATTTGATTACGATTCACCAGGTAACGATTCAATTCGATTCTGCGATGCGTTGTGATGCATCAAAATTCTACTGCACACAAAGCTAATTTTTCATCAGTCATGAGGCAATACAAGCAGATATTAAACAACAGATGTATTGGCTGCTATGTGTCTCCTGTATCTTTGACATAAAAGTTATTAAATAAAATAAAATGTAATTAAATAAAATTAAATAAAATGCAATTAACCCTTAAATGCATGACTGTTTCACCAAACATTCTTACATATTCAGGTCGTTAGCGACCCAGATCTATATTTAACATGGATAGACCTCTACCCGTCGTGATAATATATTAAACTCCTGATTTTAGAGTAGCAGCTACAGAAGAATAAAATAAAACCTATTTCGTTCCCTTTTGGAGCTTGGAAGGATTCAGTTTGAGCAGATGTTTAATACCATCCTCATCTGTCCTCGTCAGAGCTCGTTTACCAGTAGATTCAGCATCTGCCTCATATTCGCCATCTCCAGCATATTCTCCAAACTCATTTTCAACGTCTTCAAAATCAATATTTTGATCACTGACAGCTTCTTGACCACATCCATCATCAAGAGACAGTGACACTAACATATGATCGTGTTTAGTACTCGCTCTCTGAAGTAGATCACTGAGCCATTTCAAGTTTTGCAGATTATAATTATTGTTTCGTTTTCTGTCAGAGGTAACTATGAGTGAAACGTCACTTCATCATTGCGTATCAGACATCGCCACCTTGTGGAATAAAGGTGAATTGCGCCCGGAACCGGAAGTATTTGAAACTTCACAACTTTATCGTCCGCCAGAAAATAAACAGTGACATAATCGATTATGGCACTTTGCAGCATCGATGCTGAATCGTTCATGCCCCGCATCGCCGAATCGATTATTGTTGACACCCCTAGTAATTATGTCTCTCTCAGTGGCCATGCACCTACGACGACAATTTCAGACCCTTCATGATTTCTAAGTGGGAGAACTTGCAAAATAGCAGAGTGCTCAAATACTTACTTTCCTCACTGTGTGACTGTGTGTGCGTGTGCGTGTGTTTGTGCGTGCGTGTGTGTGACTGTGTGTGTGTGTGTGTTGCAGGGCAAATATCCTGGGTCATAAGGGCGAGGTGGCGGAGGAGTTCAGTGTGGTCATGAAGGCTCTGTGGTCAGGACAGTATAAGGTGATCAGCCCGCAGGACTTTAAAGGAACCATCTGTAAGATCAACAACCGCTTCTCCAGCTACGAGCATCAGGACTCACAGGAGCTGCTACTGTTCCTCATGGACGGCCTGCACGAGGACCTCAACAAGGTAGAGGAGTGTGTGTGTGTGTGTGTGTGTGTGAGAGAAAGAGAGAGAGTGTGTGTGCGTGCATCCGTGCGCGTGTGTGTGTGTGTGTGCGTGCGTGCATGCGAGCAAGTGTGTATGTGAGTGTACAGACTGAAACACACACTCTCTCCCTCCCTCAGGCAGATAAGAGGCGGGGCTATAAGGAAGAGGACATCGATCACCTGGATGACATCAGCGCTGCGGATCTGGCCTGGTCCAAACACAAGCAGCTGAACGAGTCGGTGATCGTGGCTCTGTTCCAGGGCCAGTTTAAGTCCACGGTGCAGTGCATGAGCTGCCAGATGAAGAGCCGCACCTTCGAGACCTTCATGTACCTCACACTGGAGATGCCAGCCGGCAGCAAGTGCTCTCTGCAGGTCACACGCGCACACACACACACACACACACACACACACACACACACACACACACACACACACACACACTTGTTTTTGTGACATATGGGGACTCTCCATAGGCGAAAGGATTTTATACTGTACAAACCCTCTTTTATATCCCCTTACACTGCCCCTGCCCCTAAACCTACCCATCACACACACACACACACACACACACACACACACACACACACGCACACACACACAGCCCCTAAACCTACCCATCACACACACACACACACGCACACACACACAGCCCCTAAACCTACCCATCACACACACACACACACACACACACACACACACACACACACTGCCCCTAAACCTACCCATCACAGGAAACATTCTGCATTTTAACTTTCTCATAAAAACTCCTCCTGTGTGATTTATAAGCCTTTTGTAAAGTGGGGCCATGGGTAATGTCCTCATATTTCACCCTCTCCTGTAATACCTGTGTCATACCCATGGCATTACACACACTTGTGTCCTCATATGTCACAAAAACATGCCCACACACACACACACACACACTAAATTTCAGTTCAGCTGGATCATGTGACACTGAAGTCTGCACTGAAAAAATGCTCTTCTTCCTCAGTATTTTTGTCTTGTTTCTAGTCTAAATATCTAAAAATTCTTACATTAATTTACTAAACAAGTGACAATTATTGTCTTGTTTTGGGGAAAAATAACACAAAATTAAGAGTTTTTCCTTAAAATGGGGTGAGAAAAATAATCTTGTTTTCTGTTTGAATTAAGATTATTTTTCTCACCCCATTGGCAGATCATTTTGCCTGTTTTAAGCAAAAACTCTCTTCATTTAGAGTTATTTTCAACAAAGACCGTCTAACACACACTGCAAAAATATATAATTTATTCCCAGAATTTTTTTCCCCCACTTTGATATTTGTCCCCAGAAAACACCAAAAATATCTGATGTCGTTTTACTGATCCAGTAAATACTTCTTGATTTAAGAATATTTAGATAATTGGACTGGAAACAAGACAACATACTAAATAAGAAGAGCATTGCACTGCACTGAGACGTTCTCCTTGAAGAACTAGACCTGTGTGTTGTGTGTGTGTGTGTGTGTGTGTTGTTGTTGTTCTGTAGTCCTCCATCTGAACTCTCTCTGCCTGTGTTGTGTGTGTGTGTGTGTGTTGTTGTTCTGTAGTCCTCCATCTGAGCTCACTCTGCCTGTGTTGTGTGTGTGTGTGTGTTGTTGTTCTGTAGTCCTCCATCTGAACTCACTCTGCCTGTGTGTGTGTGTGTGTGTGTGTGTTGTTGTTGTTCTGTAGTCCTCCATCTGAACTCTCTCTGCCTGTGTTGTGTGTGTGTGTGTGTTGTTGTTCTGTAGTCCTCCATCTGAGCTCACTCTGCCTGTGTTGTTGTTCTGTAGTCCTCCATCTGAACTCACTCTGCCTGTGTGTGTGTGTGTGTGTGTGTGTTGTTCTGTAGTCCTCCATCTGAACTCACTCTGCCTGTGTGTGTGTGTGTTTGTTCAGGATTGTCTGAAGCTGTTCTCTAAAGAGGAGCGTCTGACCGACAGCAACCGCTTCTACTGCCGACACTGCAAGACACACAGAGACGCCATCAAGAAAATGCAAATCTGGAAACTTCCGCCCATTTTACTCGTGCATCTGAAGCGGTGAGTGAAGTCTGGAGTGCTTGAGTTCCGGCTCCGCTGGCGGGAAACCTCTTCAGTGGCGATCACCAGAACCAGCTCAATTTAAGACTGGATTTAGGACACTAGCATTATGATCAGAGTTATTCAACTAAATATACAAATAACATTAATGAATGAGGTCTTATTTAATTCTATAAACTCTAATCCTGATCTGCCAACATTGTCTCTCTCTGATAAATTAAAATAAGCTGATAACATCACTGTTTACTCCAGAACGACTGTACAGCCCAATCTAATTCTGCTGCAGTATTGTCCTGTTTAACACTGAAGCTGCTCTGACACAATCGGCGCTGGAGAAGAGCGATAGAAATAAAGATGACTGATGTTTTCTACTGCACAAGAGGAGTGATCAACAGGCAGTATTCAAATGACTCCTGTCTGTCTGTCTGTCTGTCTGTCTGTCTGTCTGTCTGTCTGTCTGTCTGTCTGTCTGTCTGTCTGTCTGTCTGTCTGTCTGTCTATCTATCTATCTATCTATCATGGACCAGCTGGAGTTTGTTTATTAAGCGAGCAGGGCAACCACCCAGTAGAGCAGCTTTATGGGAACTCTTCAGTAATTAAGGGACAGCTTTAAAGTTCCTTAAGCGGACCTTTATTTTTTATTTTTTGCAACCCATTTTTTGTACCCTAACCTTATAACGAAGTGCTTTGATGCAGCCGGGCCCAGGGCTTTAAACGTGTAAAGCAGGCTTCAGTGTGAAAGGTGTTCTTGTGTGTTTATTACAGGTTTAAATACGACGGCCGGTGGCGGGAGAAGCTGCAGACTCTGGTGGATTTCCCGCTGGATAATCTGGACCTGTCGCAGTACGTCATCGGACCCAAACCCAACATGAAGAAATACAACCTGTACGCCGTGTCTGTGAGTACACGACACACACCGCAAAACACACTCTTCTTCTAACTTCAGCGGGATTAGTGTTATCTGGGCACCTCTGTGATGTAGAAATTACTCCACATCTGAGTTGGATAAGCAAAGCTGTGATTTTACTCAGATTTACTGACTGATCTCCCGGATATGATGTCAAGACTTGGAAATGTTTTTTCGTTATAGATATAAACTGCAAATAATGCTCTTCTTACGAACAGAAACATGACTATTGGTGAAATCAAATTTGATTATTGCTGATTTTAAAAGAGTTAAACTATCTTTATTATGGGTTTGATTCAGATTCATTTAGCTGGTCTGTTTACACCCAGATGGTGCAACTTACCCACTGACTCGGATCATCTTACCCCTAACCTGGGGTAAACTGAGCCACAGGAACACCTTTTTTTAGTAGAACTCTTTGTCAGAGATGCATTCTGACCATTTAAAATGATAGGAAACTTTTTTTAGATACGTTCATTGTACTTCCTGCATATTTTCTCTTATCTTGAGGACCACAGAAGTACACTGCAAAACATGCTTTTCTTACTCAGTATTTTGTCTTGTTTCTAGTCCAAACACAGAGGTGGTAAAAGTACTCAAAAGTTATACTCGAGTGAAAGTATGTATACCTTAATGAAAAAATACTCCAGTAAAAGTAGAAAGTCCTCCATTCAAACATCACTTGAGTAAAAGTACAAAAGTATCAGATTTAAAACGTACTCAAGTACCGAAAGTAAAAAGTAAATATTCAAATTAACTGTAAATATCAATAAGCAGATAAAATCTTTTGGGACTGATATGCAATGCTTTAATTGAACAAATGTTAAGATTAGATACTGCAAATAAGAATTTGTTAGATTTGCAATTAATAGGAGACAATGAAGCACCTTAAGGCAGTATAGGGGTTAAACTTAAAATAGACATGTTCCATAACATTAGCTCCATAAAACAGATGAGGAGCAAGATACTATTAACTAATTCAAAATTAATTCAAAAGCCATAACCACAATGACATATTACGTAACAATTAGTTAATAGTCATGTGCCTCAACAAGTAAAGTTATAATATAATTTTTGTAATCATAACCAATTGTTATGATTAATGATTAATTAAACAGACAACTGAGAGTCGGAATGCATGGCTTTGAATACATGAATTTACATTATTAGTTCATGTAATATGTTATTAGGGAATTAATGATGTCATATTTAATTAATAGCAATTCATATATTACTTAATCTATTAATCATAGAGAATGTTCATTAGTTGCTGATGCAGTAATCATTAATAAATGGTTTAGTTCTTCATTAGTAATACATTAACTCATGGTTATCTGTGCATTAGTTAGGCATGAATTATAATAGTGCACCTGTATTGTAAAATGTTACTGATGTTTCCATAGTAAATAGTGTGCCGCAAAATAAAAAAGTTGGGGAAACACTGAGCTAAAGTTAGTGTGGCAAACCTGACTTGTCAGCTTTTTTCCAAGTCTATACCCGACTGGATCATCCATGACCGACCAGACCGGTTTGGAAATCAAGTGTAATAAATACTTAATACTTGGAGCGGGCATGGGGAAATGTATTGGAGTAAAAAGTACACTTTGCCTTTAATATTGTAGTGGAGTAAGAGTAAAAGTAGATGCAAATAAAATATACTCAAGTAAAGTACAGATCCCCGAAAAAAATACTTAAGTAGAGTATCAAAGTATTTTTACTTGATTACTAACCACCCCTGTCCAAACATCTAAAAATTCTTAAAACAAGAAGTATTTACTAGACAAGCAAAAGTAATTGTCTTGTTTTGGGGAAAAATAACTCAAAATGAAGAGAGTTTTTGCTTAAAATAAGATAAATAATCTGCCAATGGGGTGAGAAAAATAATCTTGTTTTCTGTTTGAATTAAGATTATTTTTCTCACCCCATTGGCAGATTATTTATCTTATTTTTAGCAAAAACTCTCTTCATTTGGAGTTATTTTTCCCAAAACAAGACAATACTACCGTACCCTCTCTTCTTCTTCTCCGCAGAATCATTACGGCGGGATGGATGGCGGCCATTACACGGCCTACTGTAAGAATCCGCTCAAGCAGCGCTGGTTTAAATTCGACGATCACGAAGTGTCTGAGATCTCCGCCTCCTCCGTCCGCTCCGCCGCGGCCTACATCTTCTTTTACTCCGCCCTATGAGGGAAAATGGCGGCTCGTCACCATGGTGACCGACACAATGCAAGTGTGGGCGGAGCTTACACTGATTGACACTTCTGCTGATGGAACGCGTCTCTCTCTCTCTCTCTCTCTCTCTCTCTCTCTCTCTCAGTGGGCGGGGCAATAATCCCGCAGCAGGAATCGCATCTCGGAGCATCGGCCTGCCTTCTCCAGAATCTGGGCTGGATGTCATTTAGACGGACGTGTGTGAGATTAGACGTCCGTATACGCGCACTATAATCCCAAACGCTCATTAGACGTGCATCCGCCGCTTAGAGAGACGTGTTTAATTTATTTATACGATGACCAAATAATGCGGTTCTGGTGCTGCCAGATCTGAAAGAACCTGAGGTTCTCCTGTTTAGCATTAAATCACTCACACACACACACACACACACACACACGATGATCACACTAACCCACAGTGGAAATCTTCCTACACTTCTGTGCACTGCAAAAAATGCTCTTCTTATTTAGTATTTTCTTGTTTCCAGTCTAAATATCTGAATATTCTTAAATCAAGATGCATTTACTAGATCAGTAAAACGACATGAGATATTTTTTCTTGTGTTGTTGAAAATAAAATCTAAATGAAGAGAGCTTCTGCTTAAAACAGGCAAAATGATCTGCCAATGGGGTGAGAAAAATAATCTGATTTCTGATTGAAATCTTGTTTCTTGGATTTAAGAATATTTAGATATTTGGACTGGAAACAGGACAAAAATACTAAATAAGAAGAGCATTTTTTGCAGTGTAATAACCCTCGTTCACCCATGACATATTAAATCAGTGATCATACACACCATCTCTAATCGAGTGTGTGAACGACGTCAGCTCCATCTCACTGTGGCATGAGCTTCTGATGGACCGAGTCAATCTCACATGGTTTCTTATAATAATAAGTGCATTCTTTAAATCCATGTATTATCTTATAAACCTTATACGTGCATAAATAAACAGATATAAACACTCATGTGCTGTGAGTCTTCTGTGTGTGTGTGTGTGTGTGTGTGTGTGTGTGTGTGTGTGTGTGTGTCTGTGGGTTTGTTGTGTGTTGAACAGGATTTATAAAACTGCAGAATCTGATTAGACGAGCCGCATTTGAAGCCAATATAAAAAGGTAAAAAATATTAATGTGCCAAGATATTGCATTTCTTAGCAACCATAAACAGTAATACTAGTTCATCTGTTTTAGTCACATGACTTTCCCACTCATCCACCATCATATACATGCACTATATGGCCAGAAGTGTTGTGCCGCCTCTACACACACCTGAGCTCCCCATTGTTAACCGGTGGGGTTTAATCTGGAGTCGGCCCACCCTCTCTCACAGCTCCAGCTCTTCTGGGAAGGCTTTCCTCAAGGTTTAGGAGTGTGTTTATGGGGATTTTTGCCCATTCTTCTAGAAGCTCATTTGTGAGGTCAGGCACTGATGTTGGACGAGAAGGCCTGGCTCTCAGTCTCCGCTCTAATTCATCCCAAAGCTGTTCTATCGGGTTGAGCTCAGGACTCTGTGCAGGCCAGTCCAGTTCCTCCACACCAAACTCCTCATCCATGTCTTTATGGAGCGACGCTTTGTGCACTGGAGCGCAGTCATGCTGGGACAGGAAGGGGCCGTCCACAAACTGATCCCACAAAGTTGGGAGCGTGAAATTGTCCAAAATGTCTTGGTGAAGCATTAAGAGTTCCTTTCACTGGAACTAAGGGGCCAACCCCTGAAAAACAACCCCACATCATAACCCCCACTCCACCAAACTTTACACTTGGCACAATGCAGTCAGGCGAGTCCCGTTCTCCTGGCGACGGCCAAACCCAGACTCGTCCATGGGATTGTCAGACTGAAGCGTGATTGGTCGCTCAGAGAACACGTCTCACTGCTCTAGAGTCCAGTGGCGGCTGCTTTACTCCACTGCATCCCACGCTTTGCATTGCTCTTGGTGATGTAAGGCTTGGATGAGCTGCTCGGCCATGGAAACCCATTCCATGAAGCTCTCTCCGCTGTTCTTGAGCTCATCTGAAGGCCACAGAAGTCTGGAGGTCTGGAGCTGTTGACTCTGCAGAAAGTTGGAGACTTCTGCGCACTGTGACCCTCAGCATGCGCTGACCCCGCTCTGGGATTTAACACTTCGTGGCTGAGTTGCTGTTGTTCCCAATGGCTTCCTCTTTGTTCTAATCCCACTAACAGTTGAGCGTGGAATATTTAGTAGTGAGGAAATGTCAGGAATGGCCTTATTGCACAGGTGTCAGCCTATCACGGCCCCACGCTTGAGTTCACTGAGCTCCTGAGAGCGACCCATTCTTTCACTAATGTGTGTAGAAGCGTCTGCAGGCCGAGAGCTGGAGTTAAACACCTGTGGCCATGAAGAGACTGAACACCTGAACTATAGAGCGGCGTCACAATACTTCTGGCAATAAAGTTTATATGTCAACTTTGTAAATGTTAGAAAGAAAAACTGGGCATCATACACTAATCGATTGAGGCTCACACAACCACATGCATGACAAATAAAAACAATGTGTTCAATATTGACTCAAAATATGAAACTCTGATTGAATGGAATCAGAGTCTGTCATACATCGCCTGCACAAAATCTGCAGACTGGCTCCGACTCAGCAAATACCGGCTGCGAATTAAAACAAAAATCAGTGGAATAGTTTCCTACATTCTCAGTGTTTAGTTGTGTTTACCTGCTGAGAGTGTGTGCAGGGGATGACCGCTTCAGGTGTGTCTCGAGGGCTGCATCTGAAATCACAATCTTTCCTAAGAACAGAATGTGACAATAGTAGTACGTCCGAATTCAAAGTACTGATTAAAAAGGACCCGGATGAGCTGCTACTTCCAGTGAAGTGTGCATACGATCGACACTTTACCATCCCACGAGGCCACAGGGGAGGATTTGTGAATGGAGGTGAAGCTGACAGATCACATGATTATAACATGGTGAATGTAAAGTGTCTGAATTACTCACTCTATCGAGCAAACTTTAGCGGCCGTTAAGTGATGTCCGATTTCATTCGCAGCCAATCTCTCCTTCAGAACAGACGTGACCTGCTTCCTGATCAACATAGAATTGCTACAAAAACATTTCAAACAAGATATTGTTCACGGTCAGTCTGACAGAGCTCCAGCGTTTCTCTGTGGAGAGAGGAGAAGCTTCCAGAAGAACAGTCATCTCTGCAGCTCTCCACCAATCAGGCCTGAGCCGGACGGAAGCCACGCCTCAGGAAACGGCACATGACAGCCCATCTGGAGTTCCCAAAATCTCAGATCATGAGGAACACAATCCTCTGGTCTCATGAAGCAAAGATTGAACTCTGGAGGAAACCAGGCACCGCTCATCACCTGGACAATCCCATCTCTACAGCGAAGCATGGTGGCGGCAGCATAATGCTGTGGGGGTGTTTTTCAGCGGCAGGAACTGGGAGATAGTCAGGATCAAGGGAAAGATGAATCCTTGATGTATATATAATATAGGATGCATTGTGTATATAAGAAATATAGATGTGAAATATTGCAAACACAATTGAAATTTATCCAAGTTGAACTTTGCGTATCTTTGATATCGGAACATGAGGACGTGATTCCATCAGAGATCTCTACGAGTACGTCCATTTACCATCATTAGCTGATCATTCGGACATTTCTCAATATCCAGAAACAACTCATATTTCATTTTGATCATCATTAAAGTGTCATAATTTAATATTTCCTACGCATGCTAATAGTTGAGGAATTTTGCAGTAAATAGGTAAAACAATACTTATTAAAATCCCCCAAAACACAGCATATACGTATAGATGAGAAGTAAATGAAAATAAATTATATATAATTTGTATTATTACAATGTATATATTTTTTGTACAATTACTCTATAAACACCAGAAGTGTAAACAGGAAATAATGAGCATTTTTGTCATCTGCTGCTTTAAATGTTCACGCCCTTTAAAGCAAGATTGACGGCGATATATGATGTTATAGTTGTTTTTTTTTTTTTACAGATTTTTAGAAATGTATCGTTCTGGTGTGACAGAGCCCTAAAGGGGCGTTTATAACGATAATTATATCTATTATATTTTTAGGGAAGCCTAATATTTAAAGAACTATTCAACACCAAGAATGTCAAACTGTGGTGTAGGTGTAAACCAAGCACCACCTTCCCTCAGTTTCTGTTGAAGCTGATACTGAAGTGACTTAAACTGCAGTTCCTCGTCTGGCCACTAGAGACAGAGCAGAATCTCACTGAGCCTCATGTTAAAATGCTCAACTTTACAGCAGAAAAACACGTTTACAGTCTGGGACACATTGTGGTTTTGGTCTATACGGCTAATTTTGTCCTTCATGACGACTGTGAGGGGGTGAATTATTTTATAACTCATTCGTTTACATTATATAAAGCCTTAAAGTTCTGCATAATTAAGGGCGTGGCCACTTTGATTGACAGGTTGCCGTTTGTCTGCTGTCTGTTAGTCATCACGTCACCTAAGCTCCGCCCCGTCCCGCCTCTTTGCCCATTTTCTGTTATCCAGCTGACAGTCTTTGGTGTAAATGCACATCAACATAAAACACAAACACACTAAACACAAACTAAAAGAGGAAACAGACAGAAATGATGTTTTTTTTCAGTGTTTTATTAAATATACAGTAAAAAATGTTTACAGATCCATGAACATCCCCAGCATCAAATATTGTCATGTTCCAGCTGATAGAATCGTGCCTGATAAATGTATCTATGAGATACACTAGATTAACACAGTACCGGCGTAACATTATAAACGCGAGTCTTGAGTGTGTGGACTGGTTTCAGAGGTCAGCGCAGTGACACACACACACACACACACACACTGCGCCGTCGTTTGCATTGCAATCTGCCCATAATCTACACGAGATTCAAACATTAATGCATTCATACAGCGCTCCACGTGTGGCTTTCTGTACATAAAAACATCCTGTTGGCTCTGTACAAATCTGATCATCATAGAAGCAAGAGTTCTTCCCGAAAAGTGACAGACATCACATGTAAAATTGCTTTATTTTAGACAAGGCAACTTGTAGTTTAGAATAAATATTTAACTCTATACAGTGATATTTGTACCAGTTATTATCCATTTTCATAGACGTTAAAAAATCTTAAAAAATACTTTAAAAGATGACAATCCTGTTATAATTACAGGATAATACAGGATAAACGGACTTATTAAAACATCTCTCATGTGTTCATTTGTTCAGAGACGCATTCTCAATCACACACACACACACACACACACACGTGTTTCACATGCATGTGCATGTTGGCGTGTGTGTGCGCTCACAGCATTAGGCGCATTGACGGACGCTGCTCTTTAGTGCCCCCTGTAGGTGGCGAATGGGACGGACCTTCGGGGGGGTCGTGCGGCAGCGTCAGTTTATCTGGGGTGTAGTCGTTCCGTTTCAGGTCTGACAACACACACACACACAACTCCTTTAAAACGGATAGATACAGACTTAAGTGCAATTACATCCACACCAATAATCACGCTAACCCTCTGGTGCTCTTCGTTTACACTTGGGTGTTTAACGATACACTTGGGTCACGATACGATATATATTACGATACTTGGGTCACGATGCGATATATATCACGATACTTTGGTCACAATTCAATATATATCACGATACTTGGGTCACGATGCGATATATATCACGATACTTGGGTCACGATGCGATATATATCACGATACTTGGGTCACAATGCGACATATATCACAATACAGTTGGGTCACGATTCAATGTATATCACGATACTTGGGTCACAATGCGATATATATCACAATACAGTTGGGTCATGATTCAATGTATATCACGATACTTGGGTCACAATGCGATATATATCACAATACAGTTGGGTCACGATTCAATGTATATCACGATACTTTGGTCACAATTCAATATATATCACGATACACTTGGGTCACGATTCGATATGTATCACGATACTTGGGTCACGATTCGATATGTATCACGATACGATATATATTACAATACACTTGGGTCACGATTCGATATATATCACGATACTTGGGTCACGATTGGATATATATCACGATACTTGAGTCGCGATACGATATATATCACGATACTTGGGTCACAATGCGATATATATCACAATACTTGAGTCGCGATATGATATATATCACGATACTTGGGTCACGATTGGATATATATCACGATACTTGAGTCACGATACGATATATATCACGATACTTGGGTCACGATACGATATATATCACGATACTTGGGTCACGATTGGATATATATCACGATACTTGGGTCACGATATGATATATATCACGATACTTAGGTCACGATGCGATATATATCACGATACTTGGGTCACGATGCAATATATATCACAATACTTGGGTCACGATACGATATATATCACGATACTTGGGTCACGATACGATATATATCACGATACTTGGGTCACGATACGATATATATCACGATACTTGGGTCACGATTGGATATATATCACGATACTTGGGTCACGATATGATATATATCACGATACTTAGGTCACGATGCGATATATATCACGATACTTGGGTCACGATGCGATATATATCACAATACTTGGGTCACGATACGATATATATCACGATACTTGGGTCACGATATGATATATATCACGCTACTTGAGTCACACTGCAATATATATATATATACACACACAGGTCCTTCTCAAAAAATTAGCATATTGTGATAAAGTTCATTATTTTCCATAATGTAATGATAAAAATTACCTTTCATATATTTTAGCTTCATTGCACACCAACTAAAATATTTCAGGTCTTTTATTGTTTTAATACTGATGATTTTGGCATACAGTAGCCTAGAAATCTAGACGCCCCCTAGCGGCAGCAAATCTAATCTGCCGTGTCGTCTAGCAACTCTCAATACCCTTCTGAGCTGTATTCTCCTAACTCTTGCTGGGCCAATCACATCGTGTATAGAGTCGGTGGGCGGGGCCATAATGACGACGGCCGAGTTGCGTTTGCGTGCTTCTAGTAAACACAGAAACTGGCGAACGGCGGTCTGTCGAATCCGCTTTGACCGCGACTCTGGAAGACTTGAGTTCAGCTTTTCTCTGAGAAAAGAACACATTTTTTGAGAAGGACCTGTTTATATAAGAATAAACTATCTAAATGCTTTGAACAATCCCACTACTAAAACTAAATGTGATCTGGTGATTTAAATGATGTTTGCGCTCTGACTTTGAGAAGTGTGTGTGTGCTTCAGATGATCAATGCAATCCGTCTCAGCTCTAATCGCAGGAAAGCTCGTCAACAGGACCGCTAGTCTCAAACTGTAAATGTTCAGCTCATCTTTAACTTTAATTCTGCTTTCACTCTCTCGTGTTGTTTTAATCACGCGATCATCTGAGCGTCCGTGTTTACTACAGTATGAGCGTCGCTGTAAATCTCTTCATCATAAACCGTCGCTCGTGTCTCTTCAGAAGACTTGGATTCGGATTAGACACTCCTTTAGTTATTTTTATGATGCCTTTATGACATTTTTTTATCTTTGAAGTTTGAAAAGATTAATGGACTTTAAATGGAGCGACAGAAATCCCTCAGGTTTCATAAAAAATATCTTCATTTGTGTTTGGAAGTTAAACGAGAAACGCCATGATGGTGAGTTCAGGACGACTGAGAAACATTTGTGGGACATTTGTAAATGTGTGTCTGTGTGAATTATAGCTTATAAACAGGCCGACTACAGCAAACTGAGCCTTGGATAAATCGACTCTATATCGCAAATCATATCGTTTACGTCAACGATAGATATCGTCACATTTTTATATCGTGATATATCGTTTAGCGATATCTATATCACAAATCATATCGTTTACATCAACAATACATATAGTCACATTTTTATATTGCGATATATCGTTTAGCGATATCTATATCGCAAAATATATAGTTTCCATTAACGATATGTATCGTCACATTTTATATCGTTACACCTCTAGTCACTTATGACCGAAGACAATGAATGCTCCTTTTTTTTATGACCAATTAGCATGCTCGAATCATGACCACAATTTTTGTGTGTTTACATACCTAATGCTAGAAAAGTCACCAAGTTTCATATCATTCCAATTAAGCTGATTTTTAAAAATTCAAAACAGGAAATGTTCCGGTCAGAAATGACCAAAGAGCACCAGAGGTTTTAAATGCTTCTGATTGGCCGTCAATGCTTTTATCGCTCATTATCCGGGAAAATCCATCAATATTCCTTTCGGCAAACAAAGCTCACCTGGAAGTTTGAGTTTTCGGCAGCAGGAGTTGCAGTGATGTTTGGCGCGGAAGTTTCGAATGGCGTCGTCTCCGAGGTTCGCGGGGCCAAAGATCATGTCGTAAGACCTGAGGAGATTCAACACCAGACATTATAGCGTTAGTTCACCCAGAAATGTAAACTCTGTGATTAATTCCTCCTGTGGTTGGCCAGCCGTCAGACCTCCGCTCATCTTCACACACAGATGAAGATATTAGTGTTGAAATCCGATGGCTCAGAAAGGCCTTCATTGACACCAATGTCATTTCCTCTCTCAAGACCCATAAAGGCACTAAAGACGTCGTTACAAAGCCCATCTCACTACAGCGGCTCTACAATCATTGATGAAGAGGCCAGAATAGAGTTAGTGCGCAAAAACACTAAATAACGACTTATATAGTGATGGCCGATTTCAGAACAAAGCTTCGAACCATTATGAGTCAGTGAATCGATTCATGATTCGGATCGTTATGAGTCAGTGAATCGATTCATGATTCGAACCGTTATGAGTCAGTGAATCGATTCATGATTCATAACGGTTCGAAGCTTTGTTTTGAAATCGGCCCATCACTATATACACTCACCTAAAGGATTATTAGGAACACCTGTTCAGTTTCCCATTAATGTAATGATCTAATCAGCCAATCCCATGGCAGTTCTTCAGTGCATTTAGGGGTGTGGTCCTGGTCAAGACAATCTCCTGAACTCCAGACTGAATGTCAGAATGGGAAAGAAAGGTGATTTAAGCCGTTTTGAGCGTGGCATGGTTGTTGGTGCCAGACGGGCCGGTCTGAGTATTTCACAATCTGCTCAGTTACTGGGATTTACACACACAACCATTTCTAGGGTTTACAAAGAATGGTGTGAAAAGGGAAGAGCATCCAGTCTGCAGCAGTCCTGTGGGAGAAAATGCCTTGTTGATGCTCGAGGTCAGAGGAGAATGGGCCGACTGATTCAAGCTGATAGAAGAGCAACTTTGACTGAAATAACCACTCGTTACAACCGAGGTATGCAGCAAAGCATTTGTGAAGCCACAACACACACAACCTTGAGGCGGACGGGCTACACCAGCAGAAGACCCCACCGGGGACCACTCATCTCCACTACAAATAGGAAAAAGAGGCGACAATTTGCACAAGCTTACCAAAATTGAACAGTTGAAGACTGGAGAAATGTTGCCTGGTCTGATGAGTCTCGATTTCTGCTGAGACATTCAGATGGTAGAGTCAGAATTTGGCGTAAACAGAATGAGAACATGGATCCATCATGCCTTGTTCCCACTGTGCAGGCTGGTGGTGGTGGTGTAATGGTGTGGGGATGTTTTCTTGGCACACTTTAGGCCCCTTAGTGCCAATTGGGCATCGTTTAAATGCCACGGCCGACCTGAGCATTGTTTCTGAACATGTCCATCCCTTTATGACCACCATGTGCCCATCCTCTGATGGCTACTTCCAGCAGGATAATGCACCATGTCACAAAGCTCCAGTCATTTCAGATTGGTTTCTTGAACATGCCAATGAGTTGACTGAACTAAAATGGCCGCCACAGTCCCCAGATCTCAACCCAATAGAGCATCTTTGGGATGTGGTGGAACGGGAGCTTCGTGCCCTGGATGTGCATCCCACAAATCTCCATCAACTGCAAGATGCTCTCCTATCAATATGGGCCGACATTTCTAAAGAATGCTTTCAGCAGCTTGTTGATCAATGCCACGGAGAATTAAGGCAGTTCTGGAGGCGAAAGGTGTTAAACACAGGATTAGTGTGTGCTCCTAATCATCCTTTAGGGGAGTGTAAGTCGTTATTTAGTTTGTTTTGCACACAAACTGTTCTTGTCGCTTTCTGAGCCATCGGATTTCAACACTAATATCTTCATCTGTGTGTGAAGATGAGCGGAGGTCTGACGGCTGGCCAACCACAGGAGGAATTAATCACACAGTGCACATTACTGGCTGAACTAACGCTTAAATAAACGATCATGAGTTCTGAAGATGTTTGAGTTTCTCTACACACACACTCACCCCTTCTCTCCGCTCTTAATGACCGAAGGATCGGTCAGAATCTCACCGACTCCTGCAAACACACACACACACCATCAGTGTAAGGTTACAGACACACACAGGCAGAAATATCGGCTGGTTCTGGACACACACCCTGCAGGTCCAGCACGAGCAGCTCTCCGCGTGTGTATTCATAGGTCCAGTGGCTGAAGGCCAGCATGGTTTCTTCCAGAAGGTTTGTCGGCACGATTTCGTCCCCGTTGTTGTTGTTGAACTTGCGGAAGTCTCCGGTGATGCATTCCTCAATGGCAAACCACTGACCGGCGGAGTGACAGTACAGCAGGAACACCTCCAGGAACCTGCACACACACACACATCAGAACACACATCAGAGCACACTCATACACACATCAGAACACACTCACACACACATCAGAACACACATCAGAGCACACTCATACACACATCAGAACACACTCACACACACATCAGAACACACTCATACACACACACACACACACATCAGAACACACATCAGAGCACACTCATACACACACATCAGAACACACTCACACACACATCAGAACACACATCAGAACACACACACATATCATAACACACATATCAGAGCACACACACACACACACACACATCAGAACACACATCAGAGCACACTCACACACACATCAGAACACACATCAGAACACACACACACACACACACACACACACACACACACACACACACACATCATAACACACACATCAGAGCACACACATACATCAGAACACACATCAGAGCACACTCATACACACATCAGAACACACTCACGCACACATCAGAACACACATCAGAACACACACACACACACATATCATAACACACATATCAGAGCACACACACACACACACACACACATCAGAACACACTCACACACACACATATCAGAACACACACATCAGAGCACACTCATACATCAGAACACACTCACACACACATACACACACACACATATCAGAACACACACATCAGAGCACACACATCAGAACACACTCATACATCAGAACACACTCACACACACATCAGAACACACACACACATCAGAACACACACACACACACACACACTAGAACACACACATCAGAACACACTCACACATCAGAACACACACACACACACACACACACACACACACACACTAGAACACACACATCAGAACACACTTATACATCAGAACACACACACACACACAACAGAACACTCACAAATACGCACACACACACACACACACACACATCAGAACACACATCAGAGCACACTCACACACACATCAGAACACACATCAGAACACACACACACACACACACACACACACATCATAACACACACATCAGAGCA
Source organism: Pseudorasbora parva (assembly GCF_024679245.1). Taxonomy (NCBI): domain Eukaryota; kingdom Metazoa; phylum Chordata; class Actinopteri; order Cypriniformes; family Gobionidae; genus Pseudorasbora; species Pseudorasbora parva. The sequence continues at coordinate 45,497,429 of NC_090187.1, forward strand.
CACACATACATCAGAACACACATCAGAGCACACTCATACACACATCAGAACACACTCACGCACACATCAGAACACACATCAGAGCACACTCATACACACATCAGAACACACTCACGCACACATCAGAACACACATCAGAGCACACTCACACACACATATCATAACACACATATCAGAGCACACACACACACACACACATCAGAACACACTCACACATCAGAACACACACACACACACACACACACACACACACATATCAGAACACACACATCAGAGCACACTCATACATCAGAACACACTCACACACACATACACACACACACATATCAGAACACACACATCAGAGCACACACATCAGAACACACTCATACATCAGAACACACTCACACACACATCAGAACACACACACACATCAGAACACACACACACACACACACACTAGAACACACACATCAGAACACACTCACACATCAGAACACACACACACACACACACACACACACACACACATATCAGAACACACACATCAGAGCACACTTATACATCAGAACACACACACACACACAACAGAACACTCACAAATACGCACACACACACACACACACACACATCAGAACACACTTATACATCAGAACACGCACACACAAACACAACAGAACACACTCACAAATACACACACACACACATCAGAACAAACACACACACCCCCACATCAGAACACACACACACCCACATCAGAACACACACTCGCATCAGAACACACACACACACACACATCAGAACACACACTCGCATCAGAACACACACACAGCAGCAGTACCTGGGTGAGTATGGGATTGTTTTGGGTCGGATCTGATTGAAGGCAAATGTGAGTTTTTGAGCCGCTCTCTGCTGTTGAATTTCCTGTTTAGAACACACACACACACACACACACATTAGTGGAGCCGTGGTGTACTCACACACTCACACACACACAACTACAAAACATGACATGAATACTCTTTGATTACTTTTGACATTAAATTTGCATAGGATTTCATATTGCTATAAAATACAAAGAGAAAGAATATCGTATTCAAAAGTGTGTCTGTCTCTGTGTGTGTGTCTCTGTGAGTGACATGTG
>NC_090187.1:45506051-45526051 GCF_024679245.1 Pseudorasbora parva
TACAAACGTTTAAGAGGTCTATATATAGGTTAACAGTACATTAACATGCAAATAATCGGTATTGGTATCGGTTACAAAAAAAAACCTATCAGTCGATCACTAGCCGTAACACACACAGGGGTTATGCAGAGGGTCAAGGGTCACGGTTAGGACAGGGGGTGTCATATATCCCTGATATCCCAGTGGAGGACCGAAGCCAAACCTCCGCTCCGCTGCCCGATTCGGTGCAGTGCGAGTCTGCAGCGTCCATCTTTCTGCAGGCTCCGGGGCCAGAGCTCAGGGGCCCGAGGGAGACCCGGGAGGGGCGTGTTTCTGTCGGGCCGATCTGACCCTCTGACCTCATCATCATCATCATCATCTTCATCATCAGAGAAGGCTTCATTCACATATCCCTCACACTCCACCTCAATGTTAATAGGCCCCACTGAGTCTGGTTTCTCCCAAGGTTTATTTTTCTCCATCATGCCCTGATGGAGTTTCGGTTCCTTGCCACTGTCGCCTTTGGCTTGGCTTGCTCAGTTGGGGACACAAACATTTCAACTAAAGTTTTCAACTAAATACCCAAAGAAAATCAGTTTATTACACTGCAAAAAATGCTCTTCTTCTTTAGTATTTTTGTCTTGTTTCTAGTCTAAATATCAAAAAATTCTTACATTAAGAAGTATTTACTAGACAAGCAAAAGTAATTGTCTTGTTTTGGGAAAAATAACTCCAAATGAAGAGAGTTTTTGCTTAAAATAAGATAAATAATCTGCCAATGGGGTGAGAAAAATAATCTTAATTCAAACAGAAAACTAGATAATTTTTTATTTGATTTATTTTTGATAATTTTTGAATAATTTAGTTATTTTTCCCCAAAAACAAGACAATTACTTTTGCTCGTCTAGTAAATACTTCTTGTTTTAAGAATTTTTAGGTCTTTGGACTCGAAACAAGACAAAAATACTGAGTAAGAAGGGCATTTTTTAAAGTGTAGGTCTTAACGAATTGTATAAACTATAATACTGCTCAGCCAAAATGATGATAAATTAAAATAAGCTGATAACATCACCGTTTCTCATTCTGCTGCAGTATTGTTCTGTTTAACACTGAAGCTGCTTTGACACAATCGGCTTTGTAAAAGCGCGATATACTGTAAATAAAGTTGATCAGGAGATGATGATGACCCTCCTCATACTCACCCACGAAGGCCCCGAACTCTTCGGTCTGCGCTGAGAGATGAGAGTCTGCGATCTGCAGCGGCGTGCTAACGAAGAACGACGCCGCCGGCGCGCTAACGAGATCTCCGCGCGGGGAGCGTCTGAGCGAGAGTGTGCGCGTGAAGGACTGCGGGAAGGCACAGCTGGAGGATCCAGAGAATGGAGCGCGAGGCCCCGCCCCTTCAGCTCCCCTTGGCTCCGCCCCCTCGGCTCCGCCCCCAAACAGCGACTCTGCGATGCTAACGGCGGGCGGCAGGAATCCCACTAGCGCGCTTGACTTCGAGTGTATTGTCCCGTCGGGCACCAGATTCTTGGACACGCTGAGCTCGCGCGTGATCTGGTTGTGCACTTTGCTAGCCTCGGACGCGCGCTGGGCTGTTAGCGCCTTTAGCGTGTCCACCGTTAGCGCGGATAGATCCTGCAGGTGTCCGATCTGAGAGTCCAGCGTGTGCAGAGAACGCTTGATGAAGTTCACTTTGTTTCCGACCTCCTTCAGCTGCACACACATCGTTTCCACCCTAAAACACACACACACACAATCCCACATTTATCCTCATGCTTTGGACACGCACCACATTTATGAGTTTAAACGCCAACTAAAGGGTTACTTCAGGGATTTAGTAGCCTGGGTGAACTACAGTGAGTGAGGGCGGTGCTAAGAGACGCTGTTCAGCCAATCACGACCAGAGGCGGGCATTAACTACAGTGAGTGAGGGCGGGGCTAAGAGACGCTGTTCAGCCAATCACGACCAGAGGCGGGCATTAACTACAGTGAATGAGGGCGGGGCTAAGAGACGCTGTTCAGCCAATCACGACCAGAGGCGGGCATTAACTACAGTGAGTGAGGGCGGTGCTAAGAGACGCTGTTCAGCCAATCACGACCAGAGGCGGGCATTAACTACAGTGAGTGAGGGCGGGGCTAAGAGACGCTGTTCAGCCAATCACGACCAGAGGCGGGCATTAACTACAGTGAATGAGGGCGGGGCTAAGAGACGCTGTTCATCCAATCACGACCAGAGGTGGGCATTAACTACAGTGAGTGAGGGCGGGGCTAAGAGACGCTGTTCATCCAATCACGACCAGAGGCGGGCATTAACTACAGTGAGTGAGGGCGGGGCTAAGAGACGCTGTTCAGCCAATCCCGACCAGAGGCGGGCATTAACTACAGTGAGTGAGGGCAGGGCTAAGAGACGCTGTTCAGCCAATCACGACCAGAGGCGGGCATTTACTACAGTGAGTGAGGGCGGGGCTAAGAGACGCTGTTCATCCAATCACGACCAGAGGCGGGCATTAACTACAGTGAGTGAGGGCAGGGCTAAGAGACGCTGTTCAGCCAATCCCGACCAGAGGCGGGCATTAACTACAGTGAGTGAGGGCGGGGCTAAGAGACGCTGTTCAGCCAATCCCGACCAGAGGCGGGCATTAACTACAGTGAGTGAGGGCGGGGCTAAGAGACGCTGTTCAGCCAATCCCGACCAGAGGCGGGCATTAACTACAGTGAGTGAGGGCGGGGCTAAGAGACGCTGTTCAGCCAATCCCGACCAGAGGCGGGCATTAACTACAGTGAGTGAGGGCGGGGCTAAGAGACGCTGTTCATCCAATCACGACCAGAGGCGGGCATTAACTACAGTGAGTGAGGGCAGGGCTAAGAGACGCTGTTCAGCCAATCCCGACCAGAGGCAGGCATTATGCAAAATAGTCACAAAAAAAGCTTTTCGGGGTAGTTCTCCGGAAAAAAAGCTGTTGTGTTATTTTGGCTAAGTTGCTGCTAAAATTGGCATATCTGGGTCTATATATCCCATAATTGAGGTCACTTTATCACGCGGACATGGAAAACAACCGGCGGGAAAACCGCAGACTTGGCAACACAGTGCAGTTGAGTTCTGTTGACATTTATAACGTTATGCGTCGCTCCGCTGCTCTGATTGGTTGTCGGTCTGTCCAATCGAGGTCTTTCCTGGTTGGGTTAAACACGCCCCATTATCACAGCCCAATGAGCATCAGACTCATATTCTGACGTGAGCTGAGGATGACCACCGCAGACTAGCGATTAGCATATGGCTTTGTATCAGTAGAAACCAGGGAGTATATTCAAATGGTCGTGCTTTTTTGGCAAGAGGCTAAAGACTATCAAATGAGAACTAAACAATCAGTCTGGTATCAGTTTGCATTGCTCATTATCATTACTGAGGTTAGAAATCTTCCAGACCTGTCGGATGTGAGTCTGATTCTCTCCTCACTCCCAGAATGAAACTGATCGTCTTTCTCGTGGAAATACGTCTCTACGCACTGCTCCTCGAAATCGTGCAGCTTCTTCTGGTCCTCCTCGGTCAGGAAGAGCTCTGCGGACACACGGCATCAAATTAGAGCTTTTTAAAACAAACGTGCAAATTAAATAATACCGTATAAGTGAGTAGAGCAAGATCTATGGAAACATGCAAACCATAAAGCGCCCACAATTAAATCATCGCCTTTTGAAATGTAATACTGGCTATATCATGATTTCAGACCTTCTGTAATGATAATAATGCACTATATAGCCAGAAGTGTTGTGCTGTCGCCTCTACACACACATGAGCTCCCCATTGTTAACCCGTGGGGTTTAATCTGGAGTCGGCCCACCCTCTCTCACAGCTCCAGCTCTTCTGGGAAGGCTTTCCTCAAGGTTTAGGAGTGTGTTTATGGGGATTTTTGCCCATTCTTCTAGAAGCTCATTTGTGAGGTCAGGCACTGATGTTGGACGAGAAGGCCTGGCTCTCAGTCTCCGCTCTAATTCATCCCAAAGCTGTTCTATCGGGTTGAGCTCAGGACTCTGTGCAGGCCAGTCCAGTTCCTCCACACCAAACTCCTCATCCATGTCTTTATGGAGCGACGCTTTGTGCACTGGAGCGCAGTCATGCTGGGACAGGAAGCCTCCTCCACCAAACTTTACACTTGGCACAATGCAGTCAGACGAGTCCCGTTCTCCTGGCGACGGCCAAACCCAGACTCGTCCATGGGATTGTCAGACTGAATTGTGATTGGTCGCTCAGAGAACACGTCTCACTGCTCTAGAGTCCAGTGGCGGCTGCTTTACTCCACTGCATCCCACGCTTTTGCTGTTGACTCTGCAGAAAGCTGGAGACTTCTGCGCACTGTGACCCTCAGCATGCGCTGACCCCGCTCTGGGATTGAACACTTCGTGGCTGAGTTGCTGTTGTTCCCAATGGCTTCCTCTTTGTTCTAATCCCACTAACAGTTGAGCGTGGAATATTTAGTAGTGAGGAAATGTCAGGAATGGCCTTATTGCACAGGTGTCAGCCTATCACGGCCCCACGCTTGAGTTCACTGAGCTCCTGAGAGCGACCCATTCTTTCACTAATGTGTGTAGAAGCGTCTGCAGGCCGAGAGCTGGAGTTATACACCTGTGGCCATGAAGAGACTGAACACCTGAACTATAGAGCGGCGTCACAATACTTCTGGCCATATAGTGTACATAGTTTCAGACTTGAAAATCGCGGCGGAGGCACGTTACTTGGTCCGTAGGTGCTGCTGTCCTTCTTCCTCTTCCTGCAGATGGACGACAGGACAGACGCCACATGGCTAAGCAGAATTAGCGGAGGCGGCAGGACGGGCTTGTCATGATAAGCCATGATGAAGTGGTAGCGCTGGTATTTCCACACCAGGTTGGATATGGACTTCACCTGCAGGTACACGTTACTGCGGAGAAACAGCAAGATCAGTTAGCATGTGGAACGGAGAACACACGGTCAGTTAGCATGTGGAACGGAGAACACACGGTCAGTTAGCATGTGGAACGGAGAACACGGTCAGTTAGCATGTGGAACGGAGAACACACGGTCAGTTAGCATGTGGAACGGAGAACACACGGTCAGTTAGCATGTGGAACGGAGAACACACGGTCAGTTAGCATGTGGAACGGAGAACACACGGTCAGTTAGCATGTGGAACGGAGAACACACGGTCAGTTAGCATGTGGAACGGAGAACACACGGTCAGTTAGCATGTCGAACGGAGAACACATGGTCAGTTAGCATGTCGAACGGAGAACACATGGTCAGTTAGCATGTGGAACGGAGAACACGGTCAGTTAGCATGTGGAACGGAGAACACATGGTCAGTTAGCATGTGGAACGGAGAACACACGGTCAGTTAGCATGTGGAACGGAGAACACATGGTCAGTTAGCATGTGGAACGGAGAACACACGGTCAGTTAGCATGTGGAACGGAGAACACATGGTCAGTTAGCATGTGGAACGGAGAACACACGGTCAGTTAGCATGTAGAACGGAGAACACATGGTCACTTAGCATGTGGAACGGAGAACACATGGTCAGTTAGCATGTGGAACGGAGAACACACGGTCAGTTAGCATGTTGAATGGCGAACGCGCTCAGTTAGCATGTCGAACAGAGAACACAAAGTCAGTTAGCATGTCGAATGGCGAATGCGCTCAGTTAGCATGTCGAATGCGCTCAGTTAGCATGTCGAATGCGCTCAGTTAGCATGTCGAATGCGCTCAGTTAGCATGTCGAATGGCGAATGCGCTCAGTTAGCATGTCGAATGGCGAATGCGCTCAGTTAGCATGTCGAATGCGCTCAGTTAGCATGTCGAATGCGCTCAGTTAGCATGTCGAATGCGCTCAGTTAGCATGTCGAATGCGCTCAGTTAGCATGTCGAATGCGCTCAGTTAGCATGTCGAATGCGCTCAGTTAGCATGTGCGGCGGGTCACTCACTTGAAGAAGGCGATGAGCAAGTTGACCATCAGTATGTACTGGACGAACAGATAGACGGCCTGCAGCAGCGGTGTTAGCCACACACCCGTATCACACAGCTTCCTAGCGTGTTCCTCGCTTGAGTTCGCACACACTGCAAACACACACACACACACACACACATTACATGACTGATGCTAATGACAACACTAGTATTACCGTGGTTGCCCGGATCCAATAACTAACATCAACATACAACTTTTAAATGTTGACATTAATCAGAGGTGGACAGTCCCTGAATACATTTACTTAAGTTCACTGTTTGAGTCTCTGTTCTTTACTGGAGTATTATTTTTTCTGTAATCTTCTGACTTTAACTTCACTCCATCTGAAAGACAAATATCGTCCTCTTTACTCCACTACATTTCTATCAAGGTCCTCGAAGTGGAAAGTCGTTTCTGTCGCAGCTTTGAAAGTCAGTGATGATTTTTTTCTTCTTTAAAAGGTGTTTGGGTTTTTGCAGAAAGCCTTTCAGGAATCACTCTTGTAGAGTCTCGTGAAGTTCAATGATTTCACAGCATTTATTAAACACTGATTTATAGTTTAGAGCAAAATGGAAGAAGACGGATGTCCAAATGCTCATTTAGTGGAGGATTCACATAAACAAAGTTGATTCTGTCTTCAGTGAAGGTGAACAGTGTGAGAATATCAGATGTGTATCAGTGTATTGGATCCGTGCATTCGGCCTTAAAGTGACAGCAGCTTTGTAACTTTTCTACAAGTATTTAAATGAGTTTAAGTTAGTCGTCTGCTAGTGTGTCAGATGGAGTGTCACTGACTGGCTTAAACCATGATGGCATAATGTGCATTTAGACAACTATAATACAATAATGCGGCGACATAAAGAAGGACATTTACTTTTGATACTTAAGTACTTTTGAAATCAAATACTTCTGTAGTTTTACTCCAGTAAAAATCAGTTTACAACTTTCACTCGTAACGGAGTCATATTCGACCAGTAGTGCTTTAACTTTTACTCTAGTAATGAAGTTGTGTAGTTTGTCCAGCTCAGCTCTGTAGATGTGTTGTTCATTGTTAGATCATCTGAATTAATGTTAACAAATGGAACCTTATTGTAAAGTGAAAGGGAGTGTTTAAGTGTGTTTGATTGTGATGTTAGATAAATGTTATGTTAATGCTAGTTACACCAGCTGTTTTTGTTCTGTGTGCGAGTCTCCAGGGGTTTTACCGTCAATCTCGTACGCGTAAACTTCACCATACATCATCCAGTAAGGCTGGAAAACCACATCTCTGGCCAAAGTCCATGAAGGATCCTCATTAGGGTACAAAATAGCTTTACGAGGAACCCCGAAACTCAGCAGCACAACAGCCATAATGACCACGATATAGAACATGTTGGCCACCTGCGGACAGAGCGAACAAACACACTATCAACGTGTACTCAACACCACATGTGCTCACGAGCAGTGATGGGAAAGTTTATTTTTAAAGTAACGCATTATGATACTGTGTTACTTCCTAAAAAGTAACTAATTACATTACTTAGCTACTTATTTGTAATCAGATTACTTTTGATGTAACGAGTAAAGTAACAAACTAAAAGTAACGGCATTACGTAATCAGATTACTGTTCTTACTTTACTCTTACATCAGAAGTAATCTGATTACGTAATGTTGTTACTTGTAGTGCGTTACTTTACTCGTTACATCAAAAGTAATCTGATTACGTAATGCTGTTACTTGTAGTGCTTTACTTTACTCGTTACATCAAAAGTAATCTGATTGCGTAATGCTGTTACTTGTAGTGCATTACTTTACTCGTTACATCAAAAGTAATCTGATTGCGTAATGCTGTTAATTGTAGTGCTTTACTTTACTCGTTACATCAAAAGTAATCTGATTGCGTAATGCTGTTACTTGTAGTGCGTTACTTTACTCGTTACATCAAAAGTAATCTGATTACATAATGCTGTTACTTGTAGTGCGTTACTTTACTCGTTACATCAAAAGTAATCTGATTGCGTAATGCTGTTACTTGTAGCGCGTTACTTTACTCGTTACATCAAAAGTAATCTGATTACATAATGCTGTTACTTGTAGTGCGTTACTTTACTCGTTACATCAAAAGTAATCTGATTGCGTAATGCTGTTACTTGTAGTGCATTACTTTACTCGTTACATCAAAAGTAATCTGATTACGTAATGCTGTTACTTGTAGTGCTTTACTTTACTCGTTACATCAAAAGTAATCTGATTACGTAATGCTGTTACTTGTAGTGCGTTACTTTACTCGTTACATCAAAAGTAATCTGATTACATAATGCTGTTACTTGTAGTGCGTTACTTTACTCGTTACATCAAAAGTAATCTGATTACGTAATGCTGTTACTTGTAGTGCTTTACTTTACTCGTTACATCAAAAGTAATCTAATGCTGTTACTTGTAGTGCGTTACTTTACTCGTTACATCAAAAGTAATCCGATTACGTAATGCTTTACTTTACTCGTTACATCAAAAGTAATCTGATTACGTAATGCTGTTACTTGTAGTGCTTTACTTTACTCGTTACATCAAAAATAATCTGATTACGTAATGCTGTTACTTGTAGTGCGTTACTTTACTCGTCTCATCAAAAGTAATCTGATTACGTAATGCTGTTACTTGTAGTGCGTTACTTTACTCGTTACATCAAAAGTAATCTGATTGCGTAATGCTGTTACTTGTAGTGCGTTACTTTACTCGTTACATCAAAAGTAATCCGATTACGTAATGCTGTTACTTGTAGTGCTTTACTCGTTACATCAAAAGTAATCTGATTACGTAATGCTGTTACTTGTAGTGCTTTACTTTACTCGTTACATCAAAAGTAATCTGATTACGTAATGCTGTTACTTGTAGTGCGTTACTTTACTCGTCTCATCAAATGTAATCTGATTACGTAATGCTGTTACTTGTAGTGCGTTACTTTACTCGTTACATCAAAAGTAATCTAATTACGTAATGCTGTTACTTGTAGTGCGTTACTTTACTCGTTACATCAAAAGTAATCCGATTACGTAATGCTGTTACTTGTAGTGCGTTACTTTACTCGTTACATCAAAAGTAATCTGATTACATAATGCTGTTACTTGTAGTGCGTTACTTTACTCGTTACATCAAAAGTAATCTGATTGCGTAATGCTGTTACTTGTAGTGCGTTACTTTACTCGTTACATCAAAAGTAATCTGATTACATAATGCTGTTACTTGTAGTGCGTTACTTTACTCGTTACATCAAAAGTAATCTGATTGCGTAATGCTGTTACTTGTAGTGCATTACTTTACTCGTTACATCAAAAGTAATCTGATTACGTAATGCTGTTACTTGTAGTGCTTTACTTTACTCGTTACATCAAAAGTAATCTGATTACGTAATGCTGTTACTTGTAGTGCGTTACTTTACTCGTTACATCAAAAGTAATCTGATTACATAATGCTGTTACTTGTAGTGCGTTACTTTACTCGTTACATCAAAAGTAATCTGATTACGTAATGCTGTTACTTGTAGTGCTTTACTTTACTCGTTACATCAAAAGTAATCTAATGCTGTTACTTGTAGTGCGTTACTTTACTCGTTACATCAAAAGTAATCCGATTACGTAATGCTGTTACTTGTAGTGCTTTACTCGTTACATCAAAAGTAATCTGATTACGTAATGCTGTTACTTGTAGTGCTTTACTTTACTCGTTACATCAAAAATAATCTGATTACGTAATGCTGTTACTTGTAGTGCGTTACTTTACTCGTCTCATCAAAAGTAATCTGATTACGTAATGCTGTTACTTGTAGTGCGTTACTTTACTCGTTACATCAAAAGTAATCTGATTGCGTAATGCTGTTACTTGTAGTGCGTTACTTTACTCGTTACATCAAAAGTAATCCGATTACGTAATGCTGTTACTTGTAGTGCTTTACTCGTTACATCAAAAGTAATCTGATTACGTAATGCTGTTACTTGTAGTGCTTTACTTTACTCGTTACATCAAAAGTAATCTGATTACGTAATGCTGTTACTTGTAGTGCGTTACTTTACTCGTCTCATCAAATGTAATCTGATTACGTAATGCTGTTACTTGTAGTGCGTTACTTTACTCGTTACATCAAAAGTAATCTAATTACGTAATGCTGTTACTTGTAGTGCGTTACTTTACTCGTTACATCAAAAGTAATCCGATTACGTAATGCTGTTACTTGTAGTGCGTTACTTTACTCGTCTCATCAAAAGTAATCTGATTACGTAATGCTGTTACTTGTAGTGCGTTACTTTACTCGTCTCATCAAAAGTAATCTGATTGCGTAATTCTGTTACTTGTAGTGCGTTACTTTACTCGTTACATCAAAAGTAATCCGATTACATAATGCTGTTACTTGTAGTGCGTTACTTTACTCGTTACATCAAAAGTAATCTGATTGCGTAATTCTGTTACTTGTAGTGCGTTACTTTACTCGTTACATCAAAAGTAATCTGATTACGTAATGCTGTTACTTGTAGTGCGTTACTTTACTCGTTACATCAAAAGTAATCTGATTACGTAATGCTGTTACTTGTAGTGCGTTACTGTTCACAAGCTCTCACCATCTTCCCAATCATCATGACGTACGGTCCCGCCTGCTGATTGACAGCCAGAATATCCAGCAGCCGCACGAACCAGAAGATGATGTTCAGACAGTACACGATCCGGCCCGTGATAAACACGTTACCAGTGCCGAAGCGCAGACCGAAACCCACAAAGAACATCAGGATGGCCACAAAGTCAGAAATGTTGAAGTAGTCGCTGAACCACACTTTAATCTTCTGACTGATTTTCCCTCCTTCAGACATGAACATCTAGAGACGAACGCACAGACAACAGGATTAAACGCTCAGATGAAACCCGCTGGACTTTCTGATATGCATCAGAACACACACACGCACACACAAACACACACACGTTTGTTTTTGTGACATATGGGGACTCTCCATAGGCGTAATGGTTTTTATACTGTACAAACCGTATTTTCTATCCCCTTACACTGCCCCTAAACCTACCCATCACACACACACACACACACACACACACACACACACACACACACACACACACACACACACTGCCCCTAAACCTACCCATCACACACACACACACACACTGCCCCTAAACCTACCCATCACACACACACACACACACACACTGCCCCTAAACCTACCCATCACACACACACACACACACACACACACACACACACACACACACACACACACACACACACACACTGCCCCTAAACCTACCCATCACACACACACACACACACACACACACACAGGCACACGCACACACACACACACACACACACACACACACACACACTGCCCCTAAATCTACCCATCACACACACACACACACACTGCCCCTAAACCTACCCATCACACACACACACACACACACACACACACACACACACACACACACACACACACACACACACACACACACACACACATTCTGCATTTTTACTTTCTCATAAAAACTCCTCCTGTGTGATTTATAAGCCTTTTGTAAAGTGGGGCCATGGGTAATGTCCTCATATTTCACCCTCTCCTGTAATACCTGTGTCATACCCATGGCATTATACACATTTTTGTCCTCATATGTCACAAAAACATGCCCCCACACACACACAAACCTCTCGTATCTTCTCCACCGCGAGCGTGAAGATGTACAAAATGACGACCCATTCCTGAGGAGACGGAAACGGCTCCATTTTCACCAACACCACGTATGAATACAGCATCAGGAACCCCAGATAAAAGAGCTGCAACATGCACAATTACACACATTATATATATAAATATACACACACACACACCAGACATTTTTCCTGTCTCAGTCAGAAATCTTAACTAAGGTATTGAGGTATATTATCTATTTATATGGGTAGATGTTTTAGGTATGGTATTTCCCTGGTCTATGTGTGTGTGTGTGTGTGTACTTTACTGTGATTAGTGTGTTTTATGTGTAGATTTATAAGATTGTCGGCGTCAAAGATGAATTGCTGTCCAGGAAACTGAACAGACAATAAAGTTTACCTAACCTAACCTAAATACATTTGATCGTGTTACCAAATGCTGTGTTCAATTTTCTGAGTTTTCAGATTGATTACAAATGTGATTTAATGTGGTCATTTTAATTTATTAACCCAAAATTCTGTAACATTCTGCCTAATTCCATTTTAACACTGCAAAAAAAGTGTTTTTGCTTAAAATAAGATAAATAATCTGCCAATGGGTGAGAAAAATAATCTTAATTCAAACAGAAAACAAGATTATTTTTCTCACCCCATTGGCAGATTATTTATCTTATTTTAAGCAAAAACTCTCTTCATTTTGAGTTATTTTCCCCAAAACAAGACAATTACTTTTGCTTGTCTAGTAAATACTTACAAATAATAATTTTTAGATATTTTGACGAGAAACAAGACAAAAATACTGAGTAAGAAGAGCATTGTTTGCAGTGTGTGACTGGATTCCTCCTCATTTTCTGCGTCACAGAACTCGTGCGGCTCAAGTGTCAGTCGTGTTTTGATCTGATTGCTCAAGAACGGTTTAAAGCGATCAAAGAGTCATGATGATTCAGATCACACACACAAAACAATCATTATTCGCATTTCAGGACATCTTTAATAATTCACATTCACCTCAACACACTTCAGCTTATGAGAAACAGCAGGTGAATGATCAACCAGTGCTCTCTCTCTCTCACGCACACACACACACTCTCGCACACACTCTAGCACGCACACACTCTTGCACACACTCTCGCGCACACACACACACACACACACACACTGCCCCTAAACCTACCCATCACAGGAAACATTCTGCATTTTTACATTTTCAAAAAAACATAATTTAGTATGTTTATGAATCCAGGCTGGTGATCTTTTGGACATTTGGTATATAATGTTATATAAACAAATTCTCACACAAACACACACACACACACACACACACACACACACACACACACACACACACACACACACACACACACACACACACACACACACACACACACACACACACACACAGGGTTGAAATGTCACTAGTAAACCTTCCACTCGTTCTGTGATGTTTATCTGTGAGTTTATGCAGGGACGAGTGTCTCTGATACTATCACATGTGAACAACAACCCAGAACACTTATTAAAGAGCTGGAAATCACACACACACACACACACTCTCTCACACACAGATCCGAGAGCGTGAGAAAAGAGTCATACGTACCGTGTTGAACCAGAACTTGACGATGGGCGCGTGGTAAAACGCGTAGAACTTGCGTGTGATGGGTAATCGGCGCGAACGGACGTGGACCTCTGATTCGCTTTTAATTTCTGCGTTCTCGTTCACACGCACTTCCTTAAACACATCCTGACACACACACACACACACACACACACACACACACACACACACACACACACACACACACACACACAGCTGTCAAAACACACAGGCTGATGTTCCTCACATGGCAAAAAATGCTCTTCTTACTCAGTCATTCTGTCTTGTTTTCAGTCCAAATATCTAACAATTCTTAAATCAAGATGCATTTACTAGATCAGTAAAACGACAGGAGATATTTGTTCTTGTTTTGTTGAAAATAAAATCTAAATGAAGAGAGTTTTTGCTTAAAACAGGCAAAATGATCTGCCAATGGGGTGAGAGAAATAATCTGATTTCTGATTGAAATCTTGTTTCTTGTTTCCGTCCCAATCAGAAATCAGATTATTTCTCTCACCCCATTGGCAGATCATTTTGCCTGTTTTAAACAAAAACTCTCTTCATTTAGATTTTATTTTCAACAAAACAAGAAAAAATATCTCATGTCGTTTTACTGATCTAGTAAATGCATCTTCATTTAAGAATATTTAGATATTTAGACTGGAAACAAGACAACATGACTGAGTAAGGAGAGCGTTTTCTGCAGTGGATTGTCTTCCACAAATATCGAAACATTCCTGAATCCAGAAATCAACTGAGTTTGTGCTTAAACCAAGAACACTCATCTAGCTTTTCCAGTAAATGAATCTATATTTAGAGACGTTTGTGTGTGTGTGCTGGAGAGCAGAAGATCATTTGTTGCAGTGCGATTGTGACACACACACACACACACACTCGTGTAAAGATTGACTATATTTTGAGGATCAATGGGCAGAACGCCGGCCAAGGCACGTTTATCAGAGCTCGAGCATGTTAAATATTTGCGGTTACCATCTGGATGTCGTCGGGGTTCTGTAGGTTGTGCTCGCTGTCCTCCATGCTCTGATGGGCATCCTGCGATTGGGGAATGTGGGACATCTCCGCTTTGGTCTTATACTCCAGCAGAAGGATAGCGGGAGGAACGAGGATGCTCAGGATCACCTGGACAAACACAATCCACGACAATAAAATACAACAGGTTCACTTCCTAATCGAGTACATAAACACCAATCAGGCATAACATTATGAATAACACTGATGATCTCTTCATCACGGCTCCTGTTAGTGGGTGGGATATATTAGGCAGCAAGTGAACATTTCCTCCTCAGAGTTGATGTGTGTGAAGCAGGAGAAATGGGCAAGCGTAAGGATTTGAGCGAGTTTGGCCAGATTGTGACGGCTAGACGACTGGGTCAGAGCATCTCCAAAACTGCAGCTCTTGTGGGCTGTTCCCGGTCTGCAGTGGTCAGTATTTATCAAAAGTGCTCCAAGGAAGGACCAGTGGAGAACCGGCCACAGGGTCATGGGCGGCCAAGGCTCATTGATGACCGTGGGGAGCGAAGGCTGGCCCGTGGGGTCCGATCAAACAGACGAGCTACTGGAGCTCAAACTGCTCCAGAAGTTAATGCTGGTTCTGATAGAAAGCTGGCAGAATACACAGAGCAGCTCAGTTTGAGGCGTATGGACCAGTCAGTGTGACCTCTGACCCCTGACCCCGCCGATGGCCGGGTGTGTGTGTGTGTGTGTGTGGGGGGGGGGGGGGGGGGGGGGGGGGGCACATGGCCCCAGGATGCACTATGGGAAGAAGGCGAGCCGGCGGAGGCAGTGTGATGCTTTGGCCAATGTTCTGCTGGGAAACCTTGGGTCCTCCATCCATGTGGATGTTCCTTTGACACGCTCCACCTACCTAAGCATTGCTGAGACCATGTTCAGCCTTTGATGGAAACGGTATTCTGGTGGCTGTGGCTCTTCCAGCAGGATAATGCTCCTGACACAAAGCACAAATGCTTCAGGAATGGTTTGAGGAGCACAACGACCAGTTTGAGGCGTCGACTCGGCCTCCAGATTCCCCAGATCTCAATCCAATCGAGCATCTGTGGGATGAGCTGAACAAGTCCGATCCACCTCGCCACTTACAGGACTTAAAGGATCTGCTGGTAACATCTTCTAGTGGAGTCCATGCCTCGACCAACACAATATTAGGTCTTAATGTAATGCCTGATCGGTGTATATTAAGAATATTGTCTGCTTGGCTCCTCTTTAGGTCTGATGATTCTGAACACGGACACTAAAATTATAATCTAAGTTATTCAACTAAACATATAATGAATTTATTAGGTCTTCTTTAATTCTATAAACTATAATCCTGATCTGCCAGCATTGTCTCTCTCTGATAAATTAAAATAAGCTGATAACATCACTGTTTACTCCATAGCATATTATAATAATGATGTTTTTGCTAAAAGGGATATTCAAAGAGAAATCAAACGACAAATTAAGGTGGATAAGGCACTATATAAACAAAAAATTGAAGCTAAAATGTTACAGGGAAACTCTAAACAGGCATGGGAAGGCATCCGGACGATGATTAGTATACCACATAAAAGTAAGGGAAATCATAACACAAAAACGACAACTATAGAAGCAATAAACGGAGACTTTGAATTAGCAAATAGGTTAAATCAGTTCTTTTCACGCTTTGAGGATACAAGTGAGGATGAGGATAGTAATAACAATAATAATGAGAGGACTTTCTCGACGGTGATTAATAGTAATTTTCTCATCAAAGAGGCTGAGGTCAAGGAACTGTTTCAAAGATGTAACAGATACAAGAGCCCAGGACCTGATAACATCTGTGGACGAGTGTTAAATAACTGTGCTGAGCAATTTTCAGTTTGTTGTTTCAAACATCTTTAGATCAGCATGTTATACCAACTATATGGAAAACCTCAACTATCATACCTATTCCAAAAAAGAATAAACCAGTAGAGCTTAGTGACTATCGGCCAATTACATTAACCTCTTTGGTGTTTAAAAGCTTTGAAAGGCTTGTTAAACGGTATCTAGTGTCAAAGACACAACATTTAGTGGATTCTTTTCAATTTGCATATCAGCCAAATAAGGGTGTGGATGATGCAATTTTAACATTATTGCATATTATCTACTCACATCTTGAAGGTCCCAAAAATCATGTTAAAATATTATTCGCAGATTTTTCTTCAGCTTTTAATAATATTGTACCATCTATTTTGGTTGAAAGACTAGCCACAGAGTTCTCCGTAGACAGGGGGCTTATTCTTTGGCTGCAGGACTTTTTAAGAAATCGAGTTCAGCGAGTGTGTGTGGGGGACACACTGTCTGAGAAACAGATTACTAATGTTGGATCTCCGCAAGGCTGTGTCCTCTCACCTTTATTGTTTATTTTGTATACGAATAACTGTACAAGTACACATCCAGGGAGATACCTAATTAAATTTGCTGATGATACAGCATTAGATAGTCTCCTTCAGGGGGATGAGGAAAATCACGGACCAGTTTTAAATGAATTTATTTCTTGGTGCGACACTTCAAACCTTAAGTTAAATATTGCAAAAACTAAGGAGATGAGTATTGATTTTAGGAAAGAGTCTTTGATGAGTGTGACTACTATTAAGGGAGAGCCTATTGAGAGTGTTAATGAGTATAAATACCTTGGGGTTGTTTTGGATCACAAGTTGAAGTGGGATAAATGGACTGATGCTGTGTGTATAAAGGGACAGCAAAGAGTATACTTCCTAAGGAAGATGGTGTCATTTAATGTACGTGTCCCAATATTAAGATTGTTTTATAACTCTTTTATTGAAAGTGTCTTGACTTTTTGTATTACCTGCTGGTATGGAAATCTCTCAGTTGTGCTAAAGAGTTCACTAAGGAGAATTATAAGTACTGCAAGTAAGCTAACTGGCATTCCTCTGTCAGGCTTAGAACAAATATATCAAACACGATGTCGGAAGAAAGCAATGAAAATTATATTGGATAATAGGCATCCTCTGTGTAATGAGTTTGAGAGATTACCATCAGGGCGCAGATTTAGAATACCAGTGTTTTTTAAAAATAGGGGGAAAAAATCTTTTATGCCACAAGCAGTTAAAATTTTAAATGAAAAATAGTATTTTTGCAGTGTCTACTGAGCTGGTCTCAGTGATGTTTTTTTTTTATTTTTATTTTTTATTATTATTATTATTTTTTTTATGTTAGTCTTATTGTTTTTTTTCTTTCTTTTTTTTTTTCTTCTTCTTCTGTGTATTATGTGTGTTGTTGTGTTGTGATTACGCATGTGGAAACAATTGCAAACAAATTTCCCCAAGGGGACAATAAAAGTAAAGTAAAGTACAGTCAAGAGCGACTGTACAGCCAAATCTAATTCTGCTGCAGTATTGTCCTGTTTAACACTGAAGCTGCTCTGACACAATCGCCGCTGGAGAAGAGCGATAGAAATAAAGATGACTGATATGAGTGTGATCAGTGTACCTTATACCAGGAGTTCTTGCGCATGTTTAGGCGTCCCATCCACATGTCGGACAGCAGCATCTGAGTGCAGGTGTGAGCCACGAAGGGGCGGAGCCTCGACGACACCGCCAGCTTCAGACAGGTGGAGTTACTCCAGTTCTTCAGCTCGTACGTCAGAAGCTTCATAGCCATCGTCTCATCCTGCCGGAACGACTGCTCCAACAGATCCACGGCCAGCGTGCCGAACTCACTGATCACACACACACACACACACACACACACACACACACACGTTAATTTGTTAAATGTGGGGACATCCCATAGGCGTAATGGCTTTTATACTGTACAAACCATATTTTCTATCCCCATACACTGCCCCTAAACCTACCCATCACACACACACACACACACACACACACACACACACACACACACACACACACACACACACACACACGATCTCACAAACATCTAGAAATTCTTAAATCAAGAAGTATTTACTAGACAAGCAAAATTATTGTCTTGTTTTGGGAAAAAATAACTCAAACTCTCTTCATTTTTCCTCAAAACAAGACAATTACTTTTGCTTGTCTAGTAAATACTTCTTGATTTAAGAATTTCTAGATGTTTGGACTCGAAACAAGACAGAAATACTGAGTAAGAAGAGCATTTTTTGCAGTGTGGATAAGATTAGCATATTTAATCAGCTCCATCTCACAATCTCTCCCCCTCTCTCCATCTCTCCCCCCCTCTCTCTCTCTCCCTCTCTCTCCCTCTCTCCCCCTCTCTCTCTCTCTCTCCATCTCTCCCCCTCTCTCTCTCTCCATCTCTCCCCCCCTCTCTCTCTCCATCTCTCCCCCTCTCTCTCTCCATCTCTCCCCCCCTCTCTCTCTCCATCTCTCTCTCCATCTCTCTCTCTCTCCCCCTCTCTCCATCTCTCCCCCCCTCTCTCTCTCCATCTCTCCCCCCTCTCTCTCTCCATCTCTCCCCCCCTCTCTCTCTCCATCTCTCTCTCTCTCCCCCTCTCTCCCCCTCTCTCTCTCTCCATCTCTCCCCCCCTCTCTCTCTCTCTCTCTCCCCCTCTCCCCCTCTCTCCATCTCTCCCCCTCTCTCCATCTCTCTCTCTCCCCGTCTCTCACCTGGAGTACTCCTTCAGCTCCTCTGAGGTGTCGTCCACGACGTCGCTCTTCTTGGCCTCGTAGCCCATAGAGCGCAGTAGTTTGCAGGCCACGAGGGCTTTGGCTGCGGACTCCTCTCCGTGCTGCCAGAAGAACAGCGCCATCTTCTGGCGCTTCATGAGCACGGCCCACACCAGCAGCTCATTAAAAGGGTAGGGGAAGCGCCGGGTCTCGGGGTCATCGATGTCCACCACCTCCTCTCGGCTCTTCTTCTTCTGCTGCTCCGAGGCCGAGTCCGGCTGGGGGACAACCGGATGATTGAGCGAGCTCATAAACACTCACTCACACACTCACACACTCACTCACTCACACACTCACACACTCACACACTCACACACTCACACACTCACACACTCACACACTCACTCACACACGCACGCACTCACGCACGCACGCACGCACGCACGCACTCACGCACTCACTCACACACTCACACACTCACACACTCACACACTCACACACTCACACACTCACACACACACTCACACACACACTCACACACACACTCACACACACACTCACACACACACTCACACACACACTCACACACACACTCACACTTACACACACACTCACACTTACACACACACTCACACTCACACACTCACACTCACGCACTCACACTCACGCACTCACGCACTCACGCACGCACTCACGCACTCACGCACTCACGCACGCACGCACGCACGCACGCACGCACGCACGCACACACGCACTCACACACGCACTCACACACGCACTCACACACGCACTCACACACGCACTCACACACGCACTCACTCACTCACTCACGCACTCACGCACGCACTCACGCACTCAAACTCACACCTTCTCAAACTCACACCTTCTCAAACTCACACCTTCTCAAACTCACACCTTCTCAAACTCACACCTTCTCAAACTCACACCTTCTCAAACTCACTCACTCACACACACCCTCACACTCACCCTCACACTCACTCTCACTCTCACACTCACTCTCACACTCACTCTCACACTCACTCTCACACTCACTCTCACTCTCACTCTCACTCTCACTCTCACTCTCACACACTCTCACACTCACTCTCACACTCACTCTCACTCTCACACTCACTCTCACACTCACACTCACAC
>NC_090187.1:45533551-45543551 GCF_024679245.1 Pseudorasbora parva
ACAACCAATCAGAGCAGGGGAGCGACGCATAACGTTATAAATGTCAACAGAACTCAACTGCACTGTGTTGCCAAGTCTGCGGTTTTCCCGCCGGTTCTTTCCATGTCCGCGGGTTGAAGCAACTTCAATTATGGGATATATAGACCCAGATATGCCAATTTTAGCAGTAATTTTAAATATTTTTTTTGCCCCACTGTGTGTGAGTGCGAGCGTGTGAGTGTGTGTGTGATTTTTGATTATTATGAGTGTGTGTGTGTGATTTATGATTATTATGTGTGTGTGTGTGTGTGTGTGTGTGTGTGTGTGTGATTTATGATTATTATGAGTGTGTGTGAGTCTCACGTCTCGTCCGATGAGGTCGTTGCGGTTCTCGATGACTCCCCAGGGTGCGATGCCCACCGTGCAGATCTTACGTGCGGATCGGGACAGATGTTCCTTCAGGGCGTCGCCCACATGTTTGGCCACACCTGGATACACACACACACACACACACACACACACACACACACACACACACACACACACACACACACACACACACACATCGGTTTCAGTGACCCTCAAAGGGTTATGATCTCTCACTGCAGTGAGTAAGTGTGAAGAAGTGAGAGTATGTGTGTGTGTGTGAGTGTGTGCGTTTGTTTTGTGACATATGAGGACACAAATGTGTATAATGCCATGGGTATGACACAGGTATTACAGGAGAGGGTGAAATATGAGGACATTACCCATGTCCAGGGGCGGATCTACAGGGGGGCAAGGGGGTGCCCCCCCATTCCAGAGCCTTGCGTTATTTAAGGTAAAAAAACAACTCGATAGGTAGGGTTAGAGGCAGTGTGTGTGTGTGTGTGTGTGTGTGAGATGGGTAGGTTTAGAGGCAGCGTGTGTGTGTGTGTGTGTGTGTGATGGGTAGGTTTTGGGGCAGGGGCAGTGTAGGGGGATAGAAAATATGGTTAATACACCTATGGAGTATCCCCACATTTCACAAAAACAAATATATGTGTGTTGTGTGTGTGTGTGTGTGTGTGTGTGTGTGTGTGTGTGTGTGTGTGAGTGAGTTTAGAGAGGCTGTGGGTGTGTAAACACTAATAAAGCACATCGACCTGATATTTAAACGCAAATGACTGTCATTATGATGAGGGTTAATCCTGTAACTGCTGCTTTGAACACACACACACACACACACACCTGAAGACACCCACTCTTTATCCAACACTTTTAGAAAACAACATTCATTCTGAATTCACATTTCCCAAAACTCACTCCTCCAAAGTTTTGCCACGATTGTTTGCTGCCGGTGTGTGTGTGTGTGTGTGTGTGTGTGTGTGTGACCTGTGTTGACCCCTCCGGTCAGGATCCAGGCCCCAGTGGTCACTGCAGCTTTGATCAGGCCTTTGCCCACGACCTGTTTGATCCGCGGATGGAGCTCGAAGTTCTGGATTCCTCCGTGAACGCTGATGACGATCTTCGGGAGCTCCATCTGCCACTCCTTCAACATCAGCCGCAAAATGGCCTCCGGACGGGAGTCGAACGACAGGCGCACATACTGAGGAGAGAGAGAGAGTGTATATGAGAGAGAGAGAGAGAGAGAGAGAGAGAGTGTATATGAGAGAGAGAGAGAGAGAGAGAGAGAGAGAGAGAGTGTATATGAGAGAGAGAGAGAGAGAGAGAGAGTGTATGAGAGAGAGAGAGAGAGAGCGAGAGAGAGAGAGAGAGAGAGAGAGAGAGAGAGAGAGAGAGAGAGAGAGAGAGAGGAATGTGTGTGTGTGTGTGTTCAGACCTTGGCTCTGTATGAATGCGATCCGCCCTGGAAGTTGATGACTCCGTAGGCATCAGTCGGACTCTCCTCCGTGTGTTTGTCCACACTCCACTGCTCCAGCTCGCCCTCGGACACACACACGTCGGAGTATTTCACTGCCAGTGTGGCCGTGAAGCCCACATGCTGCCGAACCAGCCGCCCGCAGCAGCATCTGCACAAACACACACACACACATCAGCAGCTGCTCAGGAAGTGTGAAGCATGTCTTGAGCATCAACACTCTCACACACTGACACTGACACACACTCACATCAGTAGCGTCTCTCGAGCATCAACACACACACACACACACACTCACCGCACCAGCTGCTGGCAGATCTGGCACCCCGGGAGGCATCTGCAAATCACACACATTTACATCAGTTTTACAAGATTATATTTGGGTTCAAAATTTTATTTGATATCAAAATGTCCCCACAATGTAAATGGATTCAAAAACACACTACAGTCAGTTTTTGGGAAAATGTAAAAATGTAGAATGTTTCCTGTGATGGTTAGGTATAGGGGCAGGGGCAGTGTGTGTGTGTGTGTGTGTGTGTGTAAGATGGTTAGGTATAGGGGCAGGGGCAGTGTGTGTGTGTGTGTGTGTGTGTGTGTGTGTGTGTGTGTGTGTGTGTGTGTGTAAGATGGTTAGGTTTAGGGGCAGTGTGTGTGTGTGTGTGTGTGTGTGTGTGTGTGTGTGTGTGTGTGATGGTTAGGTTTAGGGGCAGTGTGTGTGTGTGTAAGATGGTTAGGTTTAGGGGCAGTGTGTGTGTGTGTGTGTGTGATGGTTAGGTTTAGGGGCAGTGTGTGTGTGTGTGTGTGTGTGTGTGTGTGTGTGTGTGTGTGTGTGTAAGATGGTTAGGTTTAGGGGCAGTGTGTGTGTGTGTGTGTGTGTGTGTGTGTAAGATGGTTAGGTTTAGGGGCAGTGTGCGTGTGTGTGTGTGTGTGATGGTTAGGTTTAGGGGCAGTGTGTGTGTGTGTGTGTGTGTGTGTGTGTGTGTGTAAGATGGTTAGGTTTAGGGGCAGTGTGTGTGTGTGTGATGGTTAGGTTTAGGGGCAGTGTGTGTGTGTGTGTGTGTGTGTGTGTGTGTGTGTGTGTGTAAGATGGTTAGGTTTAGGGGCAGTGTGTGTGTGTGTGTGTGTGTGTGTGTGTGTAAGATGGTTAGGTTTAGGGGCAGTGTGTGTGTGTGTGTGTGTGTAAGATGGTTAGGTTTAGGGGCAGTGTGTGTGTGTGTGTGTGTGTGTGTGTGTGTAAGATGGTTAGGTTTAGGGGCAGTGTGTGTGTAAGATGGTTAGGTTTAGGGGCAGTGTGTGTGTGTGTAAGATGGTTAGGTTTAGGGGCAGTGTGTGTGTGTGTGTAAGATGGTTAGGTTTAGGGGCTGTGTGTGTGTGTGTGTGTAAGATGGTTAGGTTTAGGGGCAGTGTGTGTGTGTGTGTAAGATGGTTAGGTTTAGGGGCAGTGTGTGTGTGTGTGTGTGTGTGTGTGTGTGTGTGTGAGTGTGTGTGTGTAAGATGGTTAGGTTTAGGGGCAGTGTGTGTGTGTGTAAGATGGTTAGGTTTAGGGGCAGTGTGTGTGTGTGTGTGTGTGTGTGTGTAAGATGGTTAGGTTTAGGGGCAGTGTGTGTGTGTGTGTGTGTGTGTGTGTGTATGTGTAAGATGGTTATGTTTAGGGGCAGTGTGTGTGTGTGTGTGTGTGTGTAAGATGGTTAGGTTTAGGGGCAGTGTGTGTGTGTGTGTAAGATGGTTAGGTTTAGGGGCAGTGTGTGTGTGTGTAAGATGGTTAGGTTTAGGGGCTGTGTGTGTGTGTGTGTGTAAGATGGTTAGGTTTAGGGGCAGTGTGTGTGTGTAAGATGGTTAGGTTTAGGGGCAGTGTGTGTGTGTGTGTGTGTGTAAGATGGTTAGGTTTAGGGGCAGTGTGTGTGTGTGTGTGTGTGTAAGATGGTTCGGTTTAGGGGCAGTGTGTGTGTGTGTGTGTGTGTGTGTGTAAGATGGTTCGGTTTAGGGGCAGTGTGTGTGTGTGTGTGTAAGATGGTTAGGTTTAGGGGCAGTGTGTGTGTGTGTGTGTGTGTGTGTGTGTGTAAGATGGTTAGGTTTAGGGGCAGTGTGTGTGTGTGTGTAAGATGGTTAGGTTTAGGGGCAGTGTGTGTGTGTGTAAGATGGTTAGGTTTAGGGGCAGTGTGTGTGTGTGTGTGTGTGTGTGTAAGATGGTTAGGTTTAGGGGCAGTGTGTGTGTGTGTGTGTGTGTGTGTGTGTGTAAGATGGTTAGGTTTAGGGGCAGGGGCAGTGTGTGTGTGTGTAAGATGGTTAGGTTTAGGGGCAGTGTGTGTGTGTGTGTAGACACACCTGTGCGGGTCCTTCGACACGGGCAGGATATAGACACATTCCCTCCTGGTGAAAGTGTGTTCGATCCAGGACTTCTGGGACTGCAGGAGACAAACGGGACCACATTAACGTCCGGTCACACACACACACACACACACACACACACACACACACACACACACAGGAAACATTCTGGATTTTTACTTACTCAAAAAAACTCCTCCTATGTGATTTATAAGATGTCTTCCTCATGGGGACCAAAAAATGTCCACACAAGGAAACAGATTTCGGATAGATTTGCCATCTTTGTGGGGACATTTGTCCCCATAACGTAGGGATTACCAGGCCACACACACACACACACACACACACACACACACACACACACACACACACAAGTTTAATTGAATTCTCCCTTTAAAGGTCACTTGCTCTTTAAATTGCTCCATTAATTATGCGCTCTTATTTGCATTTGAACTCTCATGACGCATTAGTTGAGCTCGTTTTTTTTAATCGCTTCACAAACAAGAGCAGATGTGGGCGGGGCTTGAGTGTGTCTGTGGGGAGTTGATTGGATGGCTGTGGTTTGAGCGAACAGAGAGGCATGAAATCCCTCTCCAGGACTTTTTCTTTCACTGTTCCTGGCTGGTGGAACGATCTCCAATCCTCCATACGCACGACAGAATCACTCGCTTCAGATATAAACTTATGTCTTCCACGAGCACTTCATCTTACATTAAAAAAAAACCCCTCTTCCTCCTCTATTTCTCTTTTCTTCTTCCCTTTTTCTGGTCTTTGCTACTCTGAGTAGTGTACAAATCTTGGTATTTGGGGCACGTTGTGTGTTTCTCTGCCTCTTCTTGACGGATCGCTTCCTGTTCTCCTGAGTTGTAAGTCGCTTTGGATAAAAGCGTCTGCTAAATGCATAAATGTAAATGTGAAAGATAAAGAAGAGCTGTGGGTTCTGACTGAGATGTTTTGAACAGACCCATCAGTGTCAAGGCGTCTGAAGTGCAGAAGAGCGTCAGAATAAACAGAGGATCGTGTGTCGCGCTTCAGGCTCCGACAGATTTAGGCTGAAGCTAAACATTCCAGAGAGAAACTCAAACATCTGATCAGCGTTTGATGAAGATAGCATGAGCATTTAAAGGGATAGCTCAGCCAAAATCCTGTCATTCATTCCTCTTGAGGAGCAGAGCTGGACAAATACACAACGTCATAACTTCAGTAAGAGTAACATATTACTCCCTTACAAGTGAAAGTTGTAAAGACAGATTTTTACTGGAGTAAAAGTACAGACGTATCGTACTTAAGTATCAAAAGTAAATGTCCTTCTTTATGTCGCCGCATTATTGTATTATAGTTGTATAAATGCACATTATGCCATCATGGTTTAAGCCAGTCAGTGACGCTCCATCTGACACACTAGCAGACGACTAACTTAAACTCATTTAAATACTTGTAGAAAAGTTACAAAGCTGCTGTCACTTTAAGGCCGAATGCACGGATCCAATACACTGATACACATCTGATATTCTCACACTGTTCACCTTCACTGAAGACAGAATCAACTTTGTTTATGTGAATCCTCCACTAAATGAGCATTTGGACATCCGTCTTCTTCCGTCATTTTGCTCTAAACTATAAATCAGTGTTTAATAAATGCTGTGAAATCATTGAACTTCACGAGACTCTACAAGAGTGATTCCTGAAAGGCTTTCTGCAAAAACCCAAACACCTTTTAAAGAAGAAAAAAATCATCACTGACTTTCAAAGCTGCGACAGAAACGACTTTCCACTTCGAGGACCTTGATAGAAATGTAGTGGAGTAAAGAGGACGATATTTGTCTTTCAGATGGAGTGAAGTTAAAGTCAGAAGATTACAGAAAAAATAATACTCCAGTAAAGCACAGAACTGAAGTAAATGTTAGTTACTGTCCAGCTCTGCTGAGGAGGCTGTCTTAACTTCCTTGACCCTTGAAAGTGTTCTCAGATCTCGATTTATCAGAAAAATCTTCATCTGTGTCTGAAGATGATCGAAGTTCTGACAGGTTTGGACGACATGAGGAATTAATGACAGGATTTTTGTGTGAACTATCCCTTTAAACCCTGATGTGTGTCATTTAAATCATGTGATCACATCAGTAAATATGTTTGTCATCGATCAAAACACCGAACACTTTCTGGGACTGCAGAAGACAAACGGGATCACATTAACATTCGGTCACAAAACACATTTCAGAAGCTGACAACTAACATGACATTCCTCTATTTAAAGGGTTAAATATTAATATTCGAGCTGTGACTTAACAGATCGTGTAGCTTATTACAGAAACATCATATTCTGTCTGTGTAGCACACACACCGTCATCTGACTTGGGGAAAATAACTTTTTAAAACTTCAATAAATCACATTTATGGAGTGTGGGAGAAGCGGGGTAAGATGAGCCAGTGGGGGAAAGATGAGCCACCCCTTTTATCTTGGCAACTGTACACTTTTTTTTGGTGACCCTGGACCACAAACCCAGTCATAAGGGTCAATGTGAAAACTGAATGAATAATATTTCCATTCAGTTATGGTTTATTAGGATCGGACAAAATCTGGACTCTGAGGGTGCAAAAAAATCTAAATATTTAGAAAATCTCCTTTAAAGTTGTCCAAATGAAGTCCTAAGCAATGCACATTACTACTAATAATACATTTATGATATATTAACAGCAGGACATTTACTAAATATCTACACAATCAATCAATCAATCAATCAATCAACTTTATTTATATAGCGCTTTTACAATCACGATTGTGTCAAAGCAGCTTCACAGTGTCAAACAGGGTAATATTGCGACAAAATTAGATTTGGCTGTACAGTCGTACTGGAGAAAACAGTGATGTTATCAGCTTAGTAACAAGTAACAAATCTAATTAAAACGTATTAATATTGCCAAGAACAGGTCCAAAAATAACAAAATTACTAACAGAATATTGGCTGAGGAGCAAGACGACACACACAAACACACACACAAACACAAAATGTTGAACGTTTATAAATTCATAATCCTAAAAACTATTACATGTGTATCCAACTTTACCCGCATTAATAAGCCATGTACTGAGGTTTCAGTCGTCTCCAGATGTGATCTATCCTATCAGATCCTTCACAGACCTCATGAACTTCTGTAACGTTGCTCTGAGTGAGAAGAGCTCCAGGAATAACCCGACCCATAACTCACTAAACTAGCATTTACCTCTGAGCTGAGCACCGGTACACACTAATCAAGAGCTTTACAATAATAACACAAACAGAAGATTACATCTGATCTAGAGAAACGCCCGCTCAGCCAGACACACTCCGTCTGACAGGAGAAACAAACCCAGAATACACTCGGAAACGAGTGCTTCACATTAACATAAGAAAACGTACTTTCTGAAATGTTCAAAACACAGTTACTCTAGAGCGTCCTCAGAGCGTTACTCTAGAGCGTCCTCCGAGCGTTACTCTAGAGCGTTCTCTGAGCGTTACTCTAGAGTGTCCTCTGAGCGTTACTCTAGAGCGTCCTCTGAGCGTTACACTAGAGCGTTCTCTGAGCGTTACTCTAGAGCGTTCTCTGAGCGTTACTCTAGAGTGTTCTCTGAGCGTTACTCTAGAGCGTCCTCAGAGCGTTACTCTAGAGCGTCCTCCGAGCGTTACTCTAGAGCGTCCTCCGAGCGTTACTCTAGAGCGTTCTCTGAGCGTTACTCTAGAGCGTCCTCAGAGCGTTACTCTAGAGCGTCCTCCGAGCGTTACTCTAGAGGGTTCTCCGAGCGTTACTCTAGAGGGTTCTCCGAGCGTTACTCTAGAGGGTTCTCCGAGCGTTACTCTAGAGCGTCCTCCGAGCGTTACTCTAGAGCGTTTTCCGAGCGTTACTCTAGAGCGTTCTCTGAGCGTTACTCTAGAGCGTTCTCTGAGCGTTACTCTTGAGCGTTCTCCGAGCGTTACTCTAGAGCGTTCTCCGAGCGTTACTCTAGAGCGTTTTCCGAGCGTTACTCTAGAGCGTTTTCCGAGCGCTACTCTTGAGCGTTCTCCGAGCGTTACTCTAGAGCGTTCTCCGAGCGTTACTCTAGAGCGTTTTCCGAGCGTTACTCTAGAGTGTTCTCCGAGCGTTACTCTAGAGCGTTTTCCGAGCGTTACTCTAGAGCGTTCTCCGAGCGTTCCTCTAGAGCGTTTTCCGAGCGCTACTCTTGAGCGTTCTCCGAGCGTTACTCTAGAGCGTTTTCCGAGCGTTACTCTAGAGTGTTCTCCGAGCGTTACTCTAGGGCGTTTTCCGAGCGTTACTCTAGAGTGTTCTCCGAGCGTTACTCTAGAGTGTTCTCTGAGCGTTACTCTAGAGCGTCCTCAGAGCGTTACTCTAGAGTGTTCTCTGAGCATTACTCTAGAGTGTTCTCTGAGCGTTACTCTAGAGTGTTCTCCGAGCGTTACTCGAGTGTTCTCCGAGCGTTACTCGAGTGTTCTCTGAGCGTTACTCTAGAGTGTCCTCAGAGCGTTACTCTAGAGCGTTCTCTGAGCGTTACTCTAGAGCGTTTTCCGAGCGTTACTCTAGAGCGTTCGCCGAGCGTTACTCGAGTGTTCTCTGAGCGTTACTCTAGAGTGTCCTCAGAGCGTTACTCTAGAGCGTTCTCCGAGCGTTACTCTAGAGCGTTCTCCGAGCGTTACTCTGGAGCGTTTTCCGAGCGTTACTCTGGAGCGTTTTCCGAGCGTTACTCTGGAGCGTTCTCCGAGCGTTACTCTGGAGCGTTCTCCGAGCGTTACTCTGGAGCGTTCTCCGAGCGTTACTCTGGAGCGTTCTCCGAGCGTTACTCTGGAGCGTTCTCCGAGCTCTACTCTGGAGCGTTCTCCGAGAGCTACTCTAGAGCGTTCTCCGAGCGTTACCCTAAAGCGTTCTCTGAGCGTTACTCTAGAGCGTTCTTTGCGCGTTACTCTAGAGCGTTCTCCGAGCTCTACTCTAGAGCGTTCTCCGAGCTCTACTCTAGAGCGTTCTCCGAGAGCTACTCTAGAGCGTTCTCTGAGCGTTACCCTAGAGCGTTCTCTGAGCGTTACTCTAGAGCGTTCTCTGCGCGTTACTCTAGAGCGTTCTCCGAGCTCTACTCTAGAGCGTTCTCCGAGCTCTACTCTAGAGCGTTCTCCGAGAGCTACTCTAGAGCGTTCTCTGAGCGTTACCCTAGAGCGTTCTCTGAGCGTTACTCTAGAGTGTTCTCTGAGCGTTACTCTAGAGCGTTCTCTGAGCGTTACTCTAGAGCGTTCTCTGAGCGTTACTCTAGAGCGTTCTCTGAGCGTTACTCTAGAGCGTTCTCTGAGCGTTACTCTAGAGCGTTCTCTGAGCGTTACTCTAGAGCGTTCTCTGAGCGTTACTCTAGAGCGTTCTCTGAGCGTTACTCTAGAGCGTTCTCTGAGCGTTACTCTAGAGCGTTCTCTGAGCGTTACTCTAGAGCGTTCTCTGAGCGTTACTCTAGAGTGTTCTCTGAGCGTTACTCTAGAGCGTTCTCTGAGCGTTACTCTAGAGTGTTCTCTGAGTGTTACTCTAGAGCGTTCTCTGAGTGTTACTCTAGAGCGTTCTCTGAGCGTTACTCTAGAGTGTTCTCTGAGCGTTACTCTAGAGCGTTCTCTGAGCGTTACTCTAGAGTGTTCTCTGAGTGTTACTCTAGAGCGTTCTCTGAGCGTTACTCTAGAGTGTTCTCTGAGCGTTACTCTAGAGTGTTCTCTGAGCGTTACTCTAGAGTGTTCTCTGAGCGTTACTCTAGAGTGTTCTCTGAGTGTTACTCTAGAGCGTTCTCTGAGTGTTACTCTAGTGTCCCCTGAGCGTTACTCTAGTGTCCCCTGAGTGTTACTCTAGAGCGTTCTC
>NC_090187.1:45553551-45566051 GCF_024679245.1 Pseudorasbora parva
TGAGCGCTGGACGAACATGTGCTGATGCTCAACATTTACAGTCAAATGTTGGAATAATGTCACTTTACTACGGTAAACAGACACGTATATACAGTCGGTACGGAAAGAATTCAGACTACGATATGACATATGAGCGTCACAGCAAAGGGTCTGAATACTGAGGACCATATGATATTGGAGTGTTTCTTTTTTAATGTGTGTACATTAATGAGGAAAAAAATAACTCATGATTTTAGCAATTGACTGCAATATAACAAAGAGTGAAAAATTGAATGGGGTCTGAATACTTTCCATACCCACTGTATACATACATACAAGTCAAGGAACAAACAAGCTCACAAACACAAAAGCTCACTAACACACGAATTCACTATCACACCAGCTCACTAACACACCAGCTCACTAACACACCAGCTCACTAACACACCAGCTCACTAACACACAAGCTCACTAACACACAAGCTCACTAACACCAGCTCACTAACACACCAGCTCACTAACACACCAGCTCACTAACACACCAGCTCACTAACACACGAGTTCACTAACACACGAGCTCACTAACACACCAGCTCACTAACACACCAGCTCACTAACACAAAAGCTCACTAACACACCAGCTCACTAACACACCAGCTCACTAGCACACGAGCTCACTAGCACACGAGCTCACAAACACACGAGCTCACTAACACACGAGCTCACTAACACACCAGCTCACTAACACACCAGCTCACTAACACACCAGCTCACTAACACACCAGCTCACTAACACACCAGCTCACTAACACACCAGCTCACTAACACACCAGCTCACTAACACACGAGTTCACTAACACACGAGTTCACTAACACACCAGCTCACTAACACACCAGCTCACTAACACACAAGCTCACTAGCACAAGAGCTCACTAACACACCAGCTCACTAACACACCAGCTCACTAACACACCAGCTCACTAACACAACAGCTCACTAACACACCAGCTCACTAACACACGAGTTCACTAACACACCAGCTCACTAACACACCAGCTCACTAACACACCAGCTCACTAACACACGAGTTCACTAACACACAAGTTCACTAACACACCAGCTCACTAACACACGAGCTCACTAACACAAAAGCTCACTAACACACGAGTTCACTAACACACGAGTTCACTAACACACCAGCTCACTAACACACCAGCTCACTAACACACCAGCTCACTAACACACCAGCTCACTAACACACGAGTTCACTAACACACCAGCTCACTAACACAAAAGCTCACTAACACACGAGTTCACTAACACACCAGCTCACTAACACACCAGCTCACTAACACACCAGCTCACTAACACACCAGCTCACTAACACACCAGCTCACTAACACACCAGCTCACTAACGCACCAGCTCACTAACGCACCAGCTCACTAACGCACGAGCTCACTAACGCACCAGCTCACTAACGCACGAGTTCACTAACGCACGAGTTCACTAAAGCACCAGCTCACTAACGCACCAGCTCACTAACGCACCAGCTCACTAACGCAACAGCTCACTAACGCAACAGCTCACTAACGTAACCAGCTCACTAACGCACCAGCTCACTATCACACGAGCTCACTAACACACCAGCTCACTAACACACGAGCTCACTAACACACCAGCTCACTAACACACTAGCTCACTAACACACCAGCTCACTAACACACCAGTTCACTAACACACCAGCTCACTAACACACCAGCTCACTAACACACCAGTTCACTAACACACGAGCTCACTAACACACCAGTTCACTAACACACCAGTTCACTAACACACGAGCTCACTAACACACGAGCTCACTAACACACGAGTTCACAAACACACGAGTTCACAAACACGAGCTCACTAACACACCAGCTCACTAACACACCAGCTCACTAACACACCAGCTCACTAACACACCAGCTCACTAACACACCAGCTCACTAACACACCAGCTCACTAACACACCAGCTCACTAACACACCAGCTCACTAACACACCAGCTCACTAACACACCAACTCACTAACACACCAGTTCACTAACACACGAGCTCACTAACACACCAGTTCACTAACACACGAGCTCACTAACACACGAGCTCACTAACACAAAAGCTCACTAACACATGAGTTCACTAACACACCAGCTCACTAACACACAAGTTCACTAACACACCAGCTCACTAACACAAAAGCTCACTAACACACGAGTTCACTAACACACGAGTTCACTAACACACCAGCTCACTAACACACGAGCTCACTAACACACGAGCTCACTAACACACGAGCTCACTAACACACCAGCTCACTAACACACGAGTTCACTAACACACGAGCTCACTAACACACCAGCTCACTAACACACCAGCTCACTAACACACCAGCTCACTAACACACCAGCTCACTAACACATGAGTTCACTAACACACTAGCTCACTAACAAACCAGCTCACTAACCAACAGCTCACTAACACACCAGCTCACTAACACACCAGCTCACTAACACACGAGTTCACTAACACACGAGTTCACTAACACACAAGCCGAATAACACACAAACTCACTAACACACAAACTCACAAACACACGAATTCATTAACACACAAAATCACTAACACACAAAATCACTAACACACGAATTCACTAACACACGAACCCACTAACACACAAAATCACTAACACACGAATTAATTAACACACAAGCCCACTAACACACAAGCTCACTAACACACGAGCTCACTAATACACGAGCTCACTAACACACGAGCTCACTAACACACGAGCTCACTAACACACGAGCCCACTAACACACAAGCCCACTAACACACAAGCTCAGAGTACAGTAACAGTGAGTACAGTAACACTAGAGCACAGTAACACTGGAGCACAGTAACACTGGAGCACAGTAACACTGGAGCACAGTAACACTGGAGCACAGTAACACTGGAGCACAGTAACACTGGAGCACAGTAACACTGGAGCACAGTAACACTGGAGCACAGTAACACTAGAGCACAGTAACACTAGAGCACAGTAACACTAGAGCACAGTAACACTAGAGCACAGTAACACTAGAGTACAGTAACACTAGAGCACAGTAACACAAGAGTACAGTAACACTAGAGCACAGTAACACTAGAGCACAGTAACACTAGAGCACAGTAACACTAGAGCACAGTAACAGCGAGTACAGTAACACTAGAGCACAGTAACACTAGAGCACAGTAACACTAGAGTACAGTAAGACTAGAGCACAGTAACACAAGAGTACAGTAACACTAGAGCACAGTAACACTAGAGCACAGTAACACTAGAGCACAGTAACACTAGAGTACAGTAACACTAGAGTACAGTAACACTAGAGCACAGTAACACTAGAGCACAGTAACACTAGAGTACAGTAACACTAGAGCACAGTAACACAAGAGTACAGTAACACTAGAGCACAGTAACACTAGAGCACAGTAACACTAGAGCACAGTAACACTAGAGCACAGTAACAGCGAGTACAGTAACACTAGAGCACAGTAACACTAGAGCACAGTAACACTAGAGTACAGTAAGACTAGAGCACAGTAACACAAGAGTACAGTAACACTAGAGCACAGTAACACTAGAGCACAGTAACACTAGAGTACAGTAACACTAGAGCACAGTAACACTAGAGCACAGTAACAGCGAGTACAGTAACACTAGAGCACAGTAACACTAGAGCACAGTAACACTAGAGTACAGTAAGACTAGAGCACAGTAACACAAGAGTACAGTAACACTAGAGCACAGTAACACAAGAGTACAGTAACACTAGAGCACAGTAACACTAGAGTACAGTAACACTAGAGCACAGTAACACTAGAGCACAGTAACAGCGAGTACAGTAACACTAGAGCACAGTAACACTAGAGCACAGTAACACTAGAGCACAGTAACACTAGAGTACAGTAACACTGGAGCACAGTAACACTGGAGCACAGTAACAGCGAGTACAGTAACACTAGAGCACAGTAACACTGGAGCACAGTAACACTAGAGCACAGTAACAGCGAGTACAGTAACACTGGAGCACAGTAACACTGGAGCACAGTAACACTAGAGCACAGTAACACTAGAGCACAGTAACACTAGAGCACAGTAACAGCGAGTACAGTAACACTAGAGTACAGTAACACTGGAGCACAGTAACACTGGAGCACAGTAACACTAGAGCACAGTAACACTAGAGCACAGTAACACTGGAGTACAGTAACACTAGAGTACAGTAACAGTGAGTACAGTAACACTGGAGTACAGTAACACTAGAGCACAGTAACACTGGAGTACAGTAACACTAGAGTACAGTAACACTAGAGTACAGTAACAGTGAGTACAGTAACAGTGAGTACAGTAACAGCGAGTACAGTAACACTAGAGCACAGTAACACTAGAGCACAGTAACAGCGAGTACAGTAACACTAGAGTACAGTAACACTAGAGTACAGTAACAGTGAGTACAGTAACTCTAGAGCACAGTAACACTAGAGTACAGTAACACTAGAGTACAGTAACAGTGAGTACAGTAACACTAGAGTACAGTAACACTAGAGTACAGTAACACTAGAGCACAGTAACACTAGAGCACAGTAACACTAGAGTACAGTAACACTAGAGTACAGTAACACTAGAGCACAGTAACACTAGAGCACAGTAACACTAGAGTACAGTAACACTAGAGTACAGTAACAGTGAGTACAGTAACACTAGAGTACAGTAACACTAGAGCACAGTAACACTAGAGCACAGTAACACTAGAGTACAGTAACACTAGAGCACAGTAACACTAGAGTACAGTAACACTAGAGTACAGTAACAGTGAGTACAGTAACACTAGAGCACAGTAACACTAGAGCACAGTAACACTAGAGCACAGTAACACTAGAGTACAGTAACAGTGAGTACAGTAACACTAGAGCACAGTAACACTAGAGCACAGTAACACTAGAGTACAGTAACACTAGAGTACAGTAACACTAGAGTACAGTAACAGTGAGTACAGTAACACTAGAGCACAGTAACACTAGAGCACAGTAACACTAGAGTACAGTAACACTAGAGCACAGTAACACTAGAGTACAGTAACACTAGAGTACAGTAACAGTGAGCACAGTAACACTAGAGCACAGTAACACTAGAGTACAGTAACACTAGAGCACAGTAACACTAGAGTACAGTAACACTAGAGTACAGTAACACTAGAGTACAGTAACAGTGAGTACAGTAACACTAGAGTACAGTAACACTAGAGTACAGTAACAGTGAGTACAGTAACACTAGAGCACAGTAACACTAGAGTACAGTAACACTAGAGTACAGTAACACTAGAGCACAGTAACACTAGAGTACAGTAACACTAGAGTACAGTAACAGTGAGTACAGTAACACTAGAGTACAGTAACACTAGAGCACAGTAACACTAGAGCACAGTAACACTAGAGTACAGTAACACTAGAGCACAGTAACACTAGAGTACAGTAACACTAGAGTACAGTAACAGTGAGTACAGTAACACTAGAGCACAGTAACACTAGAGCACAGTAACACTAGAGCACAGTAACACTAGAGTACAGTAACAGTGAGTACAGTAACACTAGAGCACAGTAACACTAGAGCACAGTAACACTAGAGTACAGTAACACTAGAGTACAGTAACAGTGAGTACAGTAACACTAGAGCACAGTAACACTAGAGCACAGTAACACTAGAGTACAGTAACAGTGAGTACAGTAACACTAGAGTACAGTAACAGCGAGTACAGTAACAATAGAGTACAGTAACACTAGAGTACATTAAAGCCGAAATGATCTCAGTTTTCGTATTTGCCTCTTTACGACTGAAATGATTCAAACGCATCACAACAAACCAGACACAGGACAGAAAGTGTCCATCATCAATATCTCTCAATGTTTGCTTAATGAAGAATTAACAGTCGCGTGTACAGGGGCGTGGGACTGGGGGGATAAAGGGTACTGAGCAACCAGGGCCTTAGAAGTCAGTTTTCTATACATACACATACATGGTACGGGGGCCCAGCAAGATGGTTTGTACCCAGGGCCCAAAATTTGGTGCTACGCCCCTGCGCGTGTATGCAAATCATCTGAGAATCATACAGACTTCCTGTCAGGCCTGTTTAAAAACACAAAGCTACCACATTATCATCACTATCTCTGCATCTCTGGACTGGAAGATTTTACGTCACAATAACACATATAATCGTCACACAAATTCAGGTTTCAGGTTCAATCAAGCAGCACAAATATAACAATAAAACACTGACAGCCAATCAGAATCCATCCTGCCTTAAAGCGACAGACAAAATCAGCATTAAACAGAATGTCCAGGTGTGAGCTTTAATACAGTTATAGTTATCATTCTTAGTGTGGACACTACTCATCTACTGTGCCGCACTTCGATTATTCGATTAATCGTACGGTAGTTGTGAATAATAATAAAACATTAGTCACAAAAATTCAGGTTTCAGGTTCAATCGATAAAACATTGACAGCCAATCAGAATCCATCCTGCCTTAAAGCGACAGATAAAATCATCATAAACACAATGTTATCTCCAGGTGTGAGCTTTAATACAGTTATGGTT
Organism: Pseudorasbora parva; assembly: GCF_024679245.1. Lineage (NCBI taxonomy): Eukaryota > Metazoa > Chordata > Actinopteri > Cypriniformes > Gobionidae > Pseudorasbora > Pseudorasbora parva. The sequence goes on from NC_090187.1 coordinate 45,560,209, forward strand.
ATTATTCTTAGTGTGGACACTAATATGTCGCGCCTCGATTATTCGATTAATCGGTCGGGGATGACGTTTCAGTGTCACGTGACATTCCGCAAGAGCCACGGAGGATGAGTGTGAAGTTATGATGATGACATATTAATGAACATAAACACAGTTATTAGCAAACATATAAACAGTGCAGCAACGTGCAGCACATCCGACCGCGGGTATTTCCTCAGATCTCCCGGCACTCTGCTTATGGATATTGATAATAATGTTAGTTCACGTGGTTGTTTATAGTTATGCGAGAAACGACGCGAGCCGCTAAGCTAACGCGTAACCGGAGGCTTTAAATCGGTGGAACGCGCACGGTCGTTCTGATCTACGTACCACGGCGGTGTGAAGGCGACGCCAGGTGTTTCCAGCCGCGGTCTCGGTCCCGAAGGAGCCGCGACGCGATGCGACGCGATACTCCGCGCCTGTCAAGCGCGTTCGTCTCATGCAGCAGCGGAGACTGAAACCCGCAGCGCAGGATAAACACAAGAAAAGATCCGTACCATTCTCTTCACCGTTCAGACTCACGCGGCGCGGATCCTCTAGCCATCTACCGTTACCGGCGCGGCGCTGCTCGGTAAGCCTCGGAAGGGGAGCCCGGTGGCGGCGGTGGGAGTCGTGTGCGTCCGCTGCAGCTCCAGCGGAAGGTGGATTTTTCATAATTGTGCGACTCCGAGTCCAGACTGACGCGGCGTGACGGAGTCGGTAGAGCCCGTCCCTCCCGCTGAGTCAGCCCGCGGCGCGTCACATGAGCGGGGCGGAGCGCGCGGCGCGTCAGCCCCACTGGCTAAGTTTATTGTTATAATGACACACTTCATGATTTCAGGGCTTATAAATAATGCTTTATATTAAAATCTTAAACCACGAAAAATGGCTTATAAATCTCACAGTTCTGCCGTTTCCTCTCAACTCTCAGAAATGTGTCTCTAAAAATATTAAAACAAGAAAGAATTGCGAGATATAAACTTAATATGATGTGTACATGCATCATTACAGCTCATTTCTGTAAACTTTATTACATTGTTGACTCCATAACCTGTCCTAACCTTACCTGTAATAGCATCAGTCAGCACAATCGTTTCACAATACACAGATCAGGCTTAACATTATGACCACCTTTTGAATATTGTGTTGGTCATCCACATGGATGGAGGACCCAAGGTTTCCCAGCAGAACATTGGCCAAAGCATCACACTGCCTCCGCCGGCTCGCCTTCTTCCCATAGTGCATCCTGGGGCCATGTGTTCCTCAGGTAAGCCACACACACACACACACACCCGGCCATCCACGTGATGTAGAAGAACACGTGATTCCTCAGACCAGGCCACCTTCTTCCATTGCGCCGTGGTCCAGTTCTGATGCTCACGTGCCACTGTTGGTGCTTTCGGCGGGGTCAGGGGTCAGAGGTCCCCCTGACTGGTCCATACGCCTCAAACTGAGCTGCTCTGTGTATTCTGACAGCTTTCTATCAGAACCAGCATTAACTTCTGGAGCAGTTTGAGCTCCAGTAGCTCGTCTGTTTGATCGGACCCCACGGGCCAGCCTTCGCTCCCCACGGTCATCAATGAGCCTTGGCCGCCCATGACCCTGTGGCCGGTTCTCCACTGGTCCTTCCTTGGAGCACTTTTGATAGATACTGACCACTGCAGACCGGGAACAGCCCACAAGAGCTGCAGTTTTGGAGATGCTCTGACCCAGTCGTCTAGCCGTCACAATCTGGCCAAACTCCCTCAAATCCTTACGCTTGCCCATTTCTCCTGCTTCACACACATCAACTCTGAGGACTAAATGTTCACTTGCTGCCGAATATATCCCACCCACTAACAGGAGATGAAGAGATCATCAGTGTTATTCACTGGTTATAATTCTACACTAGACTTAAATATTATTTTGGTGCATAAGTGACACCTAAGATATAGTGGGGGGGACGAAACAAATAATACAGAGACAAAGTATTTAAAGTATCGTGTAAATATCATTGTTTATGAATATTGAAATAATCCAGTGCCCGCATCCGTGTCATCGTGTGGATAGAAACGGCTCATAACGGTCTTCACACACCACTGAAAACAGAGCTGTGTGTGTTATATTACATTTCTGTCCTCATAAACTCTACACACTGCACCTTTAACCTGTCAGGGAGTGTGTGTGCACAGAAATCATCATGAGCCTCGGTTTAGTTTCCATTTTTGTCTTTATTTCAATCACAAGGGAAGAGAGTAAACTGTTCATTTCAGTGTTGAGGAAGATTTCAAACATTTCGTTATAAAATTATCACATAAAAAAGTGAAAGACAAAAGATCTGGTAATTTAAGGCCCCTTAAAGAATCGTTCTCAGTTTGGTGTAGTAAAGTGTCCCGGTGATGATGGTGATGATGACATCATCACGACGGATGATGACATCATCACGACGGGTTTAGTGTGTCAGAGGGAACACGGATCAGTCACGGACCCTCAGCAGCTCCTCACGCCTCCAGCAGCGCCATCTGAGGAGACACAGAGAGACACGTTACTGTGTGTGTGTGTGTTTGTGACAGTCATGTGTGTGTGTGTGTGTGTGTGTATGTGACAGTCGTGTGTGTGTGTTTATGTGACAGTCATGTGTGTGTGTGTGTATGTTTATGTGACAGTCGTGTGGGTGTGTGTGTGTTTATGTGACAGTCGTGTGTGTGTGTGTGTATGTTTATGTGACAGTCGTGTGGGTGTGTGTGTGTGTGTGTGTGTGTGTTTATGTGACAGTCGTGTGTGTGTGTGTGTGTTTATGTGACAGTCGTGTGTGTGTGTGTGTGTGTGTGTGTGTGTGTGTTTATGTGACAGTCGTGTGGGTGTGTGTGTGTGTGTTTATGTAACAGTCGTGTGTGTGTGTGTGTGTGTTTATGTGACAGTCGTGTGTGTGTGTGTGTGTGTGTGTGTGTGTGTGTTTATGTGACAGTCATGTGTGTGTGTGTGTGTGTGTTTATGTGACAGTCGTGTGTGTGTGTGTGTGTGTGTGTGTGTGTGTTTATGTGACAGTCGTGTGTGTGTGTGTGTGTGTGTGTGTTTATGTGACAGTCGTGTGTGTGTGTGTGTGTGTGTGTGTGTGTGTGTGTGTGTGTGTGTGTGTGTGTGTGTGTGAGTGTGTGTGTGTGTTTATGTGACAGTCGTGTGTGTGTGTGTGTGTGTGTGTGTGTGTGTGTGTGTTTATGTGACAGTCGTGTGTGTGTGTGTGTGTGTGTGTGTGTGTGTGTGTGTGTGTGTGTGTGTGGGTGTGTGTGTGTGTGTGTGTGTGTGTGTTTATGTGACAGTCGTGTGTGAGTGTGTGTGTGTGTGTGTGTGTGTGTTTATGTGACAGTCGTGTGTGTGTGTGTGTGTGTGTGTTTATGTGTGTTTATGTGACAGTCGTGTGTGTGTGTGTGTGTGTGTGTGTGTGTGTGTGTGTGTGTGTGTGTGTGTGTGTGTGTGTCCGGGCAGTTTCACATATGATTATGATGACGTGCAATGGCAAAATAACAACAACTAATGTTCAGCATGAAAATCAGTGATGTTAATTATTAGTATTTAATATCTATGTATACAGTTATAATTAACTAATGTTAATTAAAATATGAATATATTTATATAATATATGAATACTCTAATTAACATTACAGTGAGGTAAATGTGTGTGATGTTGATTTGTTCACACTGACAGGACCTCAGTGAAAGCAGGCGATTTCCAACACCACAGACAGACTCAGATCAGTGTCAGAGACCTGTGTGTGTGTGTGTGTGTGTGTGTGTGTGTGTGTGTGTGTGTGTGTGTGTGCTAATCACAGAAACTGATCAACATGCTGGAGAGACAGAAGCAGCTCGTCTACACACACACACACACACACACACACACACACACACACACACACACACACAGCGTGCTGACGCCACCTAGTGCTGTGCAGGAGGACTGCAGGACCAGAGGAGGAAGCGGAGCAAACACAACACAGAGAAACGAGAGCTCAAACCTGATAACAAGGGCTTCTGTGCCTCGTCCAGGACCTGATGGAGACCAAAAACATTACACACAGCAGTCTCATGTTACAACACCTCACACACACACACACACACACAGACGGAAAGACCACCACTGTTATTGTTCAGGTAAACATGTCGACTATTTAAAGAGATAGTTCACCCAAAAATGAAAATGACTTTATATTTACTCATCCTCAGGCTTTCAGACGAACAGAGTTACAGATGGAGGGATGCGCTTTTATGACAGATAGATGCACTTTTATAGTGGATCATTTATCATTTTAAAAGTGCATCCATCCATCTTATTTGTATTAATATAACTCTGATTGAGTTCGTCTGAGAGTCACACACACCTGGGGTGGAGAGTAAATCACGGGATGATGTTCATTTTTGGGTGAACTGTCCCTTTAAGAGTTGACCTGAAAGTGAAAGCACTGAGACTGAGGCGTGTCTTAGCGCGGTTACATCATCATTACATCATCACCATCGGCTCATCGTTCACTCACCGGGTTGTTGGTGCCGCTCCAGAAGAGGCGGAGCTCCTTCCGGACGGAGGCGATGATGGCGGAGGAGAGGAGCGTACAGGGGACCAGATACAGCAGCGCCGGCTGACCCATCTTAGACAACAGCATCACTGCAAACGTCACCACGAGGCCCACGGCGTACGCTGCACGCACACACACACACACACACACACACACACACACACACACACACACACACACACACACGTGTCAGTATGCTCTGACTCTGCCGCTGGGAGCAGTCCTGCTGATGTTCTCGTACCGACGGCACAGGAGATGAAGTAAGTTCTTCTGGAGTTCCCCATCCACACGTCAAACCTGCTGCAGTACGCCACCAACAGACCTGCAGAAGAAGAAGAAGGTGATTGGCTGCTCAGCATCTCAGCCCCGCCCTCACTCACTGTAGTTCATAAGCATAATGCCATCCTCTGGTCCTGATTGGCTGCTCAGCGTCTCTTAGCCCCGTCCTCTCTCACTGTAGTTCATTAGCATAATGCCATCCTCTGGTCCTGACTGGCTGCTCAGCGTCTCTTAGCCCCGCCCTCTCTCACTGTAGTTAATTAGCATAAAGCCATCCTCTGGTCCTGATTGGCTGCTCAGCGTCTCTTAGCCCCGCCCTCTCTCCCTGTCGTCGTCTCTGAGACTGTGAGAGTTTGGTTGGTGTTGTTAATGTGGAGTTTTCAGTTTTCTGCTGAGACTGAGACGCTCAAACCCACGCCATCGTTACTGTTCACATCACTGAGATTCAGATATGCTAATGAGCGCTTACTTTCCACCCAATCACAGCAGAGCAGCTCTCAGAGAGGCGGGGCTTAGAGAGGCTGGAGGAGACGCTGGAGCAACATCAGGAGCATTTACAATAAAATAACGGCCCTTTGACGTTACTCGTTTGTCTATGAGTCGAGGTTGTCGTGTGAGGTCAGTTGGTGTGTGTGTGTGTGTGTGAGAGAGTGTGTGTGAGTGTGAGTGTGTGTGTGTGTGTGTGTAAGCTCTGACCTGGTATGATGATGTCACCGTAGCCCAGAATGGAGAACTGCATCATACACATGTTCTGAGCCAGCGCAGAGAACTGTGGGATACGCATCACTACGGGCAACTGACACACACACACACACACACACACACACACACACACACACACACACACACACACACACACACACACACACACACACACACACACACACACACACACACACACACACACACACACACACACACACACACACACACTATTCAAATTCACCTCCTTTATGGAATAGTGCTGTCACGATACCAGACTAAAATACCTCAATACTAAAT
>NC_090187.1:45571051-45588551 GCF_024679245.1 Pseudorasbora parva
GTGTGTGTGTGTGTGTGTGTGTGTGTGTGATGGGTAGGTTTAGGGGCAGTGTGTGTGTGTGTGTGTGTGTGTGTGTGTGTGTGATGGGTAGGTTTAGGGGCAGCGTAAAGGGATAGTAAATACGGTTTGTACAGTATAATAACCATCACGCCTGTGGTATCCGTATGTCGTGCAACACTATTATGGAACTTATACAAAAATATTTTTAAAAAAGAATAACGTCGTACCTTCTCATAGGAGGACGAAGGGTCGGCCGGAATCACCAGCTTACCATCACCCTAGAACCAGAGGCAGTTAGTGGACCGCACACACACACACACACACACTTACTAACACTCTCACTCTCACACACACACACTCACACACTCTAACACTCACACAATCACTCACACATACACACACTCTAACACACACACACACACTCACTAAAACTCACACACATACACACTCTAACACTCACACAATCACTCACACACTCTAACACTCAAACACTCACACACACACACACACACTCACTAAAACTCACACACATACACACTCTAACACTCACACAATCACTCACACATACACACACTCTAACACTCACACACACACACACTCACTAAAACTCACACACATACACACTCTAACACTCACACAATCACTCACACATACACACACTCTAACACTCACACACACACACACTCACTAAAACTCACACACATACACACTCTAACACTCACACAATCACTCACACATACACACACTCTAACACTCACACACACACACAATCACTCATACATACACATAACTCTCACACACACAAACACACACACACACACACTCTAACACTCACACAATCACTCACACACACACACACACACACACGTCACCTTTCCCCCTGCGCCCGGACCGAGAGCGACCTGCACCATGATGCTTTCTCCATTCTGAAAACACACACACACACACACACACACACACATCACACACATTAAAGTCCCCATGAAATCAAAATGGACCATTTTCTTATGTAATATTGCAGTTTATTCCAAACGCTTTATGGCTGCTCGTCATTATTGTGTTAATAATCTTGAGTCAGAATATCTTCATCTCTTCTCTGATGACGAGGGCGGGGCCACCTGTCACTCACATGAGATCAGCCAATAGCAAACCACAGCCATCCAATCAGATCCCCACAGACACACTCAAGCCCCGCCCACATCTGTTCTTGTTTGTGAAGCGATGGACTCGATATACGGCTCAGAGCAGAAAACAGCAGCGGGACTCACCGGCGTCAGGAACGGTGTGATGAAGACGAAGAACACGTCATAGAGGAGCAGCAGACTCAGCAGAATCACACAGATCTGCAGATCACACACACACACACACACACACGTTTATTTTTGTGAAACGTGGGGACATTCCATATGCGTAATGGTTTTTATACTGTACAAACCGTATTTTCTATCCCCTTACACTGCCCCTAAACCTACCCATCACACACACACACACACACACACACACACACACACACACACACACACACACTGCCCCTAAACCTACTCATCACACACACACACACACACACACACACACACTGCCCCTAAACCTACCCATCTCACACACACACACACACAGCCCCTAAACCTACCCATCACACACACACACACACACTGCCCCTAAACCTACCCATCTCACACACACACACACACAGCCCCTAAACCTACCCATCACACACACACACACACACTGCCCCTAAACCTACCCATCACACACACACACACACACTGCCCCTAAACCTACCCATCTCACACACACACACACACACACACACACACACACACACACACACTGCCCCTAAACCTACCCATCTCACACACACACACACACACACACACACACACACACACACACACACACACACACAGCCCCTAAACCTACCCATCACACACACACACACACACACAGACAGACACACAGACACACACACCTTAAAGTTGGACAGGCTGATGGTTTTCAGGAAGTTCAGGCAGAAGGCGACGCCCAGCAGATCCTGCAGAACCCAGATCCACCTGCAGACACTCACAGGTTACAGCACTGCATATCATCATCACCATCATCATCATCATCACCATCATCATAGAGTAACAGCAGCTAACAGCTCCACACACACACACACACGCAAAATATAAAACATGCATTGAATACAGAACTGAGAGAACTGAGGGAGGGGAAAAAGAAAATCTCTCTACCGATACTGTGTGTGTGTGTGTGTGTGTGTGTGTGTGTGTGAGTGTGTGTGTGTGTGTGTGTGTGTGTGTGTCTGTGTGTGTGAGTGTGTGTGTGTGTGTGTGTGAGTGACTGACCTGTCGTCGTTCCTGTACACGCCCCAGATCACAGACAGTGTGATGCAGACAGCGGCGATCAGCAGAGAACGCACAGACACACTCCTCTCACCACAGGACACGCTGGAGAAAAAACACACACACACAGATTATAAACCTCCAATAACAAAATGGAAACCATGGCAACAGCAGGATGGTGTGGAGTTACAGCTGTACTGGTCCTGTGGCGTGGTTGTGTGTGTGTGTGTGTGTGTGTGTGTGTGTACACTAGTTTCTGAAACGTGATGCGACTTAGATAATGCAATCAATGTCAAACACGAAACACATGTGCAGAGGAATGTGAGCTCAAGTTTATCTGTGCAGCTCATCTCACACACACACACACACTCTCACACACACTCTCTCACTCCTTCATTCACTCACTCCTTCACTCACTCACTCCTTCACTCACTCACGGATGTGAGAGTGTGTGTGTGAGTGTATGTGTGTGTGTGTTGGCTCACCTGAGTGTCCCGCAGCCCAGAGCCGTCATCAGAGAGTCCAGGCAGTTATAGAGCGCTGATGCCGACGCCAGGCAGAAGATGACGATGATCACATAAACTACAGGAGAAAACAAGCATCAGTGGCGCGCACACACACACACACACACACACACACACACACACACACACACTCACATACACACATACTCACACACTCATACACATACACAGACTCACACACACTCATACTCACACACATAAACATACTCATACACATACTCATACTCACACACATACTCATACTCATACTCACACACATACTCATACACACATACTCATACTCACACACATACTCACACACATACACATACTCACACACATACTCATACTCACACACATACTCACACACATACACATACTCACACACATACACATACTCACTCACACACACACACACACACACACACACACACACACACACACACACACACACACACACACACACATACTCACACACATACTCATACTCATACTCACACACATACTCATACACACATACTCATACTCACACACATATTCACTCATACTCTCACTCATATTCACACACATACTCACACACATACTCATACTCACACACATACTCACTCATACTCACTCATACTCATACTCACACACATACTCACTCATACTCACTCATACTCACTCATACTCATACTCACACACATACTCACTCATACTCACTCATACTCATACTCACACACATACTCACTCATACTCATACTCACACACATACTCACTCATACTCATACTCGCACACACTCATACTCGCACACATACTCATACTCGCACACATACTCATACTCGCACACATACTCACTCATACTCACACACATACTCATACTCACACACATACTCACTCATACTCACTCATACTCACACACATACTCACTCATACTCACTCATACTCACACACATACTCATACTCACACACATACTCACTCATACTCACACACATACTCACACACATACTCATACTCACACACATACTCACACATACTCACTCATACTCACTCATACTCACTCATACTCACTCATACTCACTCATACTCACACACATACTCACTCATACTCATACTCGCACACATACTCATACTCGCACTCATACTCATACTCGCACACATACTCATACTCGCACACATACTCATACACATACTCACACACATACTCATACTCACACACATACTCATACTCACACACATACTCATACTCACACACATACTCATACTCGCACACATACTCATACTCATACTCACACACATACTCACTCATACTCACACACATACTCACTCATACTCACTCATACTCACACACATACTCACTCATACTCATACTCGCACACATACTCATACTCGCACACATACTCATACTCGCACACATACTCATACTCATACTCACACACATACTCATACTCACACACATACTCACTCATACTCACACACATACTCATACTCACACACATACTCACTCATGCTCACACACACACTCATACTCATACTCACACACATACTCATACTCATACTCACACACATACTCATACTCACACACATAATCATACTCACACACATACTCACACACATACTCATACTCACACACATACTCATACTCACACACATACTCATACACACATACTCATACTCACACACATATTCACTCATACTCTCACTCATACTCTCACTCATACTCACACACATACTCACACACATACTCATACTCATACTCACACACATACTCATACTCACACACATACTCATACTCACACACATACTCATACTCACACACATACTCACTCATACTCACACACATACTCACTCATACTCACTCACTCACACATAGGGCTGGGCGATATGGCCCAAAAAAAAAATCCCCGATTTTTTCACCAAAAATTCGATTTACGATTTAAAACGATTTTTTTCCCCTCCTACTTAAAATCAGTCTGCAGATGACAAAGAAATTGTTCAAAACAAGTTTTAACTTTATTTTGTTTAGGTAAAATTAAATATTTGCAGCTTGGTAGAAGTGCCACCTGGGGTGCAAAACTTTCAGCATGTGAATAACACCCGACTATTCCACAGTATAAATGGGCACCATATCTTTTGCAATATACAATATACATATCAAAGGTTTATGAATTGATATGCAGATAAAATTAACTTTTATTAACAACAGTAATGTGCAAAAAAAGTATAGGGAAAATTTAAATGTAGCCTAATGCTCTTATTAAATATAGATTAGCATTGTTCTTCAATAGTCTCACACTGAACTGATCGAAAGCTTCAGTGATTATTAAAGGAGCTCTTTACTTTACTGTAATTTAGTCACAATTTGAAGAAAAGTTTAGTTTTTCCTGAGACTGTGACCGTACTTTCCATACATTAGGGAGTTAAAATCGCTAATAAATCAATAAGTGTTCTTCTGCTGGTTATAGTGGTGGGCATTTCATATCTTTTTTAAAATAAAAATGCTACAAAATGGATTACACATTTAAAAAAAATAAACTAAAAAAAACATCCGACTATTTCTTTCACAAGACCCCTTTAAACTTTTAGTTTTACAAAACATCACATTAAAAATAACATTATAATCGGATATCTAGAGCTTTGAAGTGCTGGAAATAAGTGTGAAGCTCTTGAAAACCATTGGAAAGTGCTTGAATTTCAATCTCAAAAGGTTGTACGAATCCTGAGATAAATAATGACAACAACAACATTAAATCCATGTGGTTTTACTACAGTACAATCGTGGTAAATGTTGGTGATTTGTGACTGAAACCCCTGACCTCCGCTCAGCTCTGTTAGAGCTGATATCTGTGGTTTATAACAGAATTGTGCGCCGACCGCTTCCACTAGATCACAGTAGCAATGGTGTGTTGATTTAAACGGTCTCTCACTGGATCACCAGCGCTGTGTATCGTGTCTGTCACGAGATTGGCCCGTGTGAGCTCGCGCTGCGTTCGTGTCAGCGCAGCTTTAAATGAGTATAGCGCGTACCGCGGTTCCGTTCAGACTTCAAACACACTTTGCAGCGGGGTATTGTTAATTGTTCTGTGAAAAACTGAAGCAATTACGAATGACACGGTATGTTGTTAGACGCGATCCTTGTTGTTTGTGTACCTCTGTGGCAAACGCGCGCGGGGAGGGCTGAGCCATTACGGGAGCTCAGAGGGGAGCGTCGGCGGATTTGAAAGAGAAAACCGATTTTCATTCACAAAAATCGTCGTAAACTAAAAACTCGAATTAATTCATAAAATCGATTTATCGCCCAGCCCTACTCACACACATACTCATACTCACACACATACTCACTCATGCTCACACACACTCATACTCACACACATACTCATACTCACACACATACTCACTCATACTCACACACACATACTCACACACATACTCATACTCACACACATACTCACACTCATACTCACACACACACTCATACTCACACACATACACACTCATACTCACACACATACTCATACACACATACTCATACTCACACACATATTCACTCATACTCTCACTCATACTCACACACATACTCATACTCACACACATATTCACTCATACTCTCACTCATACTCACACACATACTCACACACATACTCATACTCATACTCACACACATACTCATACTCACACACATACTCATACTCACACACATACTCATACTCACACACATACTCACTCATACTCACACACATACTCATACTCACTCACTCACTCACACACATACTCACTCATACTCACACATACTCACTCACTCACACACATACTCATACTCACACACATACTCACTCATGCTCACACACACTCATACTCACACACATACTCATACTCACACACATACTCATACTCACACACATACTCATACTCACACACACACACACACACTCATACTCACACACATACTCACTCACACACATACTCACTCATACTCACACACATACTCATACTCACACACATACATACTCATACTCACACTCATATTCACACACATACTCATACTCACACACATACTCATACTCACACACATACTCACACACATACTCATACTCACACACATACTCACACACATACTCATACTCACACACATACTCATACTCATACTCACACACACACACACACACACACACACACACACACACACACAGCCCCTAAACCTACCCATCACACACACACAAACTCACACTCCAAGAGCCGTGAGACTCACCCAGCCACTTGTAGAAGAAGTACATCAGCACCAGCATCACACACATCATGGCCACGAACAGCAGCACCTTCAGCGGAGAATAGAGCGAGAGTTCGCTGCTGTCGGACCGGCCCTCACACTCCTCAGACGCCGGACCCGCCGCCTGCTTCGCCCTGCACGCACACACACACGCGCACACACAGTTGTGTTTTTGTAAATTGTGGGGACTTTCCAAAGGCCTAATGGATTTTAAACTGTACAAACCGTACATTCTATCACCCTACACTGCCGCTAAACCTACCATCTCACACACACACACACACACACACACACACACACACACACACACACACACACTGCCGCTAAACCTACCATCTCACACACACACACACACACACACACACTGCCCCTAAACCTACCATCTCACACACACACACACACACACACAGCCCCTAAACCTACCATCTCACACACACACACACACACTGCCCCTAAACCTACCATCTCACACACACACACACACACACTGCCCCTAAACCTACCCATCACAAGAAACATTCTGCATTTTTACATGTTCAAAAAAACATAATTTAGTATGTTTATAAATCCATTTACATTGTGGTCAATGTAATGTAAAGTACACACACACACACACGGCGCGTCAACACGAGTCACATGACCCGCCGTGACATGAGCCTGTGATGTCACTCACTTCTCTGCTGCGCCGCTCCAGAACCCGCCCATCGTCACCGTGAACACGGCGATCAATAACATGATGATGATGCTGCCGTCAAACGGAGGCACAGGCGGAGCGTATAACCTCACCTCCATCCCCTGAGGAAACACCTGAGACAGAGACACCATCAGCACACACACACACACACACACACACACACTCTCTCCCTCTCTCTCTCTCTCACACACACACACACACTCACGCGCATCGCGTCCAGGATGTCCCGGTATCTCAGCATGGCCACAGGAATCTTCACCTTGCTGTACTCAGAGTCGTTCGCTGACGGCGTCACCTGGACAGATCATGTTAAGACACTGAGAATTCACACTGAGGAGGAGCATTCACACTGAGGAGGAGGAGTCACACTGAGGAGGAGGAGTCACACTGAGGAGGAGGAGTCACACTGAGGAGGAGGAGTCACACAGAGGAGAAGGAGTCACACAGAGGAGAAGGAGTCACACTGAGGAGGAGCATTCACACTGAGGAGGAGGAGTCACACTGAGGAGGAGCATTCACACTGAGGAGGAGGAGTCACACTGAGGAGGAGGAGTCACACAGAGGAGAAGGAGTCACACTGAGGAGGAGCATTCACACTGAGGAGGAGGAGTCACACTGAGGAGGAGCATTCACACTGAGGAGGAGGAGTCACACTGAGGAGGAGCATTCACACTGAGGAGGAGGAGTCACACAGAGAAGAAGGAGTCACACTGAGGAGGAGCATTCACACTGAGGAGGAGGAGTCACACTGAGGAGGAGGAGTCACACTGAGGAGGAGCAGTCACACTAAGGAGGAGGAGTCACACTGAGGAGGAGGAGTCACACTGAGGAGGAGGAGTCACACTGAGGAGGAGGAGTCACACTGAGGAGGAGGAGTCACACTAAGGAGGAGGAGTCACACTAAGGAGGAGGAGTCACACTGAGGAGGAGGAGTCACACTAAGGAGGAGGAGTCACACTAAGGAGGAGGAGTCACACTGAGGAGGAGGAGTCACACTGAGGAGGAGTCACACTGAGGAGGAGGAGTCACACTGAGGAGGAGCATTCACACTAAGGAGGAGGAGTCACACTGAGGAGGAGGAGTCACACTGAGGAGGAGGAGTCACACTGAGGAGGAGGGGTAGGCTCTTACCAGATCAGTAACGCTGGCGATCAGAAGCACAGACGCGCCCAGATCCTGAGCGACCAGAGCTTTCTGACTGACCACACAGTCTCCGCCCATCACGACCACAGCCTTGCCCTTCAGAGAGCCTGGGGTCACTTGACCCGCCGTACACAGATGACTGGACGTCAGGTTGACCAGCGGATACCCCACCTACACACACACACACACACAGAGTCACACACAGACACACACACACAGACACAGAGTCACACACAGACACACACACACACACACACAGTCAATAGATAAATTTAACGTAGATTCACATTAGGCTCTGTTAATAAACTTCCATGATGTCAAATTGATTAGACATGCTTTTTGATGACTCCAGGAAAAACAAACAAAATGTTATTAAAGGTTGATTATGATTTGATTTGTGTAGCTTCATTGTGTGTGTGTGTGTGTGTGTGTGAGAATTATTAAAATTTGACTTTAACCTTAGTGTGTGTGTAGTGTCGCTGTTTGAGCAGAAAAAACATCTGTAAAGTTACGACGCAGTTACGACGTTTACTTCTACAGAAATCTCTCTTTAAGGACTACAACAAACGACTGGATGGGACTACAACGAGTTAGTGACATCACTAACCCTAACATTTACATAACCCCGCCCCCAGGATCATGTCGAGATGATGCAGTTATCAGCGTAATTAAACTGAACTATCCCTGTTCTCTCTTCATCAGCAGATATTCTCTGGCTCATCTCAGCAGTTTAGAGATTATCATGACGGAATATGCTAATCAATAACTGAAGATCGTTAACTCATAAACTCATCAACTATCGCTTCAGAAGCGGCCTGTCTCTTCTTCTGGAGTCCCTCCATCATCGTCCGACTCCGGTTTGATCATGAAAGCCTGATATTTTCTATGTGTGTGTGTGTGTGTGTGTGTGAGGTAATCAGAGCTGCTATAACGAGCACTTGAAGCTCCGCCCTCTTCCTGAAAGGGGGCGGGAGTGCCAGCTCATTTGCATTTAAAGGGACACACACACAAAAAGTGACAGTTGTGACATGCTATAAACATGATCTGTGAGGTATTTAGAGTTTAAATCTCTCTCACCGCTGCGCTCGGACTCTCGGAGATGTTGCTCCAGGATGAGTTGACCAGCAGACAGTATTGTCTGACCGTAGATCCATTAGACACGCGCAAAACCGCCTCCTGACCGTCGATCTGCGACATAAACACACACACACACACACACACACACACACACACACACACACACACACACACACACACACACACACACACTTGCTGATTCACTCGCTAATGGCGCTTCGGGCTCTGAAAGATTCGTGTCTGCGCTTACCTGAGAGCAAAATAACACCAGCAGGACGAATATCAACACTGTCACCGCCATTGCTGTCGCACCCGGCTCGCAGCTCGACAGACAGCGCGTTCCGATGGGTCTGCGCACTCGTATCTAATATAAAATCGCGAAAAAACTCACTTTCTAAGCGTCGCTTCTGTCATGTTGACACAGTGTTTACAGCGGCGAATGCTTTCACTTCCACTTCCGCGTTCGGCCGCTCGATCACATGACTGACGCGTCACGCTCAACGTCAGCAAATCAACAACAGAAATAAAAGCGCACCTTTTAGCGTGTTGACCTAATTACAATATTTACATTCAAAAGCGGAACAAACTGTTTGTTTTACACTTCATAGATGTTGTTCCCACACTGCAGAAAATGCTCTTCTTACTCAGTATTTTTGTCTTGTTTCTAGTCAAAATATCTAACAATTCTCACATTAAGAAACATTTAATAGACAAGTACAAATTATTGTCTTGTTTTGGGGAAAATAACTCAAAATGAAGAGAGTTTTTGCTTAATATAAGATAAATAATCTGCCAATGGGGTGAGAAAAATAATCTTAATTCAAACAGAAAACAAGATTATTAACTCTTTAATGTTTTTGAGCTGGAGTTGTAACTGTGTGTCATCCATTTCTGTCTGTATTTATCTCAATACAGGATTTTAAAATGGAAAAATAAATAAAATAAATAACATTACTACTACTACTAGTACGAATAATAATAATGAATAAATATAGCTGCGAGCAGTAATGATCGGGGTTCAAGCCTATAATCACGTGTAAAAATATATTGTGATTCATTTAGTGAGCATGAACCGCTTCGATAGATCATAGATGGAAAAGACCATTACAGCCGATATAGGCAATCTACTAAAGAAAACACGTGTTTTAAAGGTTTTTAAATCATGTGTGTTCATACATGCGTGTCAAATTTTGGTATATATCTCATTTCGTTTCGCAGTTGTAGACACTTGTATTTAGGAGAGCATTAAAATGACCCATGGAGGACTTTCTTTGTTGATGTTTTTTGCCACTTCCTATTAAAATTTTGATATTTGGGCATTATTGCTCGGCTATTGACCTGTTTTGTGAATTTCCTGCTTGGGTTTCGTCTGGATCGGAGATATTCACAAACGTTTTTTTTAAATCGTTGCACAAACCATAAGGCGAAACCTGTTTGCTATCGTCTGACTCAGCAAAGATTAGGGAGTCTAAGAAGGTGAGAATCACTAGCCCGAATCTTCTCAGACTCCCTCAAGGCATCGAGCTGATGACGCATACCGAGTTTTTGTGTAATAGATGCTCAAAATTCATTGGCCATGTTTTTTGAGATACACCAGTGTCCTCACAGACTATCGTGGCACTGTGGACAAAGACAGTGCGTGCCAATATTCAAGTAAACCAGACTAACAGTTGGGCGGTTATAGCCATTTTCATGTTAGTAAAAGTGGCCCCGGTCACACTGGACATTTTGGTGGCTCTTAGTGACCATGAATCAAAATGGCAGTTTTTTTTGATGATTATTGATTTGCACTGGTTTGGTTATGATCATGCCAAACACCTAGGAGTATTTGGCAAAGGTTAGTTAAAAAAAAATAACAGAAAAATGACCTGGAAATGTCCAGCGGTTTAGGAGCCATTTGGTACTTTTGAGCGCTGTAGCGCCCCCGTCAGGCCGATTGGGACGAGATTTGGTGTCGATGTGGACGGTGTGAGTACTACCATCCCTCAAAGTTACGAGTCTCTACGACTAACGGTTTGGTCTGCCCGCTCATATTTACAGGAGAATACTGATCCCTGGAAGGTATTATTTAGCTCTTCTTTAGTATTTTTGTCTTGTTTCCAGTCCAGATATCTAAACATTCTTAAATTAAGATGCATTTACTAGACAAACAAAAGTAATTGTCTTGTTTTGGGGGAAAATAACTCAAAATGAAGAGAGTTTTTGCTTAAAATAAGATCATTAATCTTGTTTTCTTTTTGAATTAAGATTATTTTTCTCACCCCATTGGCAGATTATTTATCTTATTTTAAGCAAAAACTCTCTTCATTTTGAGTTATTTTTCCCCAAAACAAGACAATAATTTATACTTGTCTAGTAAATGTTTCTTAATGTAAGAATTTTTAGATATTTAGACTAGAAACGAGACACTAATACTGAGTAAGAAGAGCATTTTCTGCAGTAGTCCGAGCGCTCTTGAACCCCTAATAGAAAACACACACATATAAGAACAAGACGTTATGCTAAAAAGTTAAAAACATTTATTTATTCATAAGAGCTCAAGGTATCTTATATTCCTCGTGTTTGCTTTATTAACGGATGCTGCTTTGAGTGTTTATGAACGCCTCATAAAGTGAACAGATTTCAGAACAAACACAAAGTCTTACAAGGTTTGTAATTTTATTCAGGCATCAGAATGAAAATGAACACGATTTGTACAAAAATACTTTCCTATCAAGGCGCCCTGTAAGAACATTGCACAAATATTACAGTCGGATGCACGGTTCAAGTTTACATTTAAAAGATAAAAACAGAGACAGAATATTCCGTTATCCAGGTAACATTGGAAAGGTACAAAACGTAACAAAAAGCGTCTGTTGCAGACCTAATAACAGCGTTCGGTGTGTGTGTGTGTGTGTGTGTGTGGATTTGTGTGGCCCAGCCACCTTTAAACCATGACATAAATACAGATCCATGGGAAATCTACACAGAATATTGATCCTCACACTAACAATCACGTCTCTGATCAATCGCAGGTCTTTTGTACAGGACAATTAAAGCAGTAAAAGAGGAGCAGTGCTTTCATTACAAAATATCTACAGCCGCACGGACGCCAGCGGTGCTCCAGTGTCTTCAGAAGGAGGTCAGCAGCTGTAACACACACACACACACACACACACACACACACACACACACACACACACGTCATCAGACATGGGTCGACACAAACAGATGTAACATCATTACCACTGAGCACGATATACTCGTAAAAAATAAAAGTTGCCGGCCACCGCCAGGCTTTTTTACCATTTTCACCTAAATGTAACAGCCCATAGAATATTTGTTGTGTGTCGAGCGAGCGGTACCGGCGCCGTCTGTGGAAGCCTTCGCTACAGAGGCTCGGTAAAGTACAATTAACCCGAGGAATCGCACGCCGAACCTGCATCTCATTTATATCAGGAGTGCAGAATAACCGATCTGGAAGCTAATGAACATTAATAAGATGAAATATCAAGAAGAATCTAAAGCCTTTGCGTTGTATGTGTGATCATGCTCTAAGCCGCATGTGTTCGGCTCTCAGTGGAGCAGTGTGTGCATATATGGACAGATATAGCTTTAGCTGCCGGTGACAGCGCGGATGGTCATGCTAACCCAGCGCGCGCCGCTCTGCGCTTCAGATGCGCGGTCGAGACCAAACCTCAAACCCCGTCGCCTTCACCCCGATCTAGAAATACACACCTCTGTCACAGCGCGTGTTCTGGTGGTTCATGTGCTCTCATCACGTCGGCGCCTAACAGCGAGCATATTTGGACAAATATTTAATAAGTTTATCACATGCTAAATATCTAGATTTCATCAAGAATAACATTTTGTCATGACCCTTTAATGATGATCACGTTATATTTCATTTGCATATGATTACATACGATCGCTTGTTTCTTCTTCACGTGTGTTTTCATCAGGAGATTCTTTACTCGTTCAGAAGATGTGCAATAGCGCCCCCTAGCGTCCGACACGAATAACGGAAAATTCTGTGGTTGGCGGGGAAAGAGTTAATTTAACTCTCATGTCACTTTCGTTCACGTTTCGAAATCTGAGAGCTTCATTATCCGTTTCAGACCAATGTTACTGATCACGTGTTCTTCTACATCACGTGGATGGCCGTGTGTGTGCAACAATCGAGCATCTGTGGGATGAGCTGAACAAATCCGATCCACCTCGCAACTTACAGGACTTAAAAGATCTGCTGCTAACATACTGGTGCCGGATACCACAGCACACCTAGTGGAGTACATCAGAGACGGGTCAACACAATAATAGGTCATAATGTTATGCCTGATTGGTGTATATGTAATATATTTTAACGCACTCTAAACCTCTCTAATGTGGTTTATTTGTAATTGTTTTAGGGTGCGTTCACACTTGTAGTTCGGTTCGTTCGGTTAGTTTGGTCCGGACCAAAAAACAAAAACAAAACATAATAGTCCTGGTCCGCTCAGCGTTCACACGGGCATCTTTAACAGCGGACCTAAAGTTACCAAACCAAAGGCTCAGGGAGACGCTCACAACCTGATCGGTCGGCTTATATGACGTGGGAGCTCGTTTACCGAACATTCAGAACAACGCTGTGTGCGGATTTCATATCATTTAATGCGTGTACACATGGCATTATTTACCCGCTGAGAACTCATGAAGAGCTCATAAAATGTTCAAAACATTTAAAACAGCAGCAGGATTTCCTCCGTTATGCAGAACAGAGACGGCCGTTCTGTCGTCTGCACCTGCTAATAATGGGCAACACAGGTCCTCTGATGAGAAGAGCCAGGTCTGCTTTTTGTGTGTTTTTTCTAGCATTTTCGAAACATGCTCGTCTGACCAAATATTGATGAGGCTCTTCCTCGTTGCTCCACGTTTGCCCTCTAACGTTAAAGTTACTCATTTTGGATACACCGATCTTTCCGCGTCGTCACATCAGCTGACTATGCGTCGCATCTCGTGATATCACGTCCGGTCTTTGGTCCGTCTACATGTCTTTGGTCCGTGTTGCGTTCATATATCAGTCGAACCGCACCAGAGCTCGTTTGGAAGCGGACCGAGACCCATCTTTTTAGCGGTCTCGGTCCGCTGGTTTGGTTCGGATGGCAGCGTTCACATGTGTTCAGATGAACCGCACTAACCGAGCAATCGCACCAGGGTTCGCTTTAATCGAACCAAACATGACAAGTGTGAACGCTCCCTTAAGGTTGAAAAATGAACCCAGCATTAGTTAGAGCGGCAGATTTACTAAGAGTCCAAATGAGCTTAAAAATGAACATTAAATTAAACAAAATGCAAATATATGAAAATAAAACATACGAAGAGCTGAGAGTTCCAGCACTTCCCTTTCTCTTCTTCCCGTTTCGGCTCCCGATAGACACCGTCAGAAGATCCTTTCTACCACAACTTCACTTTAATCTCTCGGGTTATTGTGTTTCATTTCAAACAATATATGATCTGAGCGGAGGCAAACCAGGAGAGAAGAATACAGTTCACACTGCAAAGCATGCTCTCTTACTCAGTCCAAATATCTAAATATCCTTAAATCAAGATGATTTACTACATCAGTGAAGCGACAGGAGATATTTGTTCTTGTTTTGTTGAAAATAAAATCTAAATGAAGAGAGTTTTTGCTTAAAACAGGCAAAATGATCTGCCAATGGGGTGAGAAAAATAATCTTATTTCTGTTTGGGACGGAAACAAGAAACAAGATTATTTTTACATTTACTAGAATTACTAATTATAAGAACATTTATATTATTAATATCATTGGGTGCATTTTTAAGTAAAATAATCTAGTTTTCTGTTTGAATTAAGATTATTTTTCTCCCCCCATTGGCAGATTATTGATCTTATTTTAAAAACTCTCTTCATTTTGAGTTATTTTCCCCAAAACAAGACAATAAATCTTCTTGTCTAGTAAATGTTTCTTAATGTAAGAATTGTTAGATGTTTAGAGTAGAAACAAGACACCAATACTGAGTAAGAAGAGCATTTTGTGCAGTGTGTGAACAACATCTACCAAATGCGGGCAGAAATGCTCCCGAGTGATGTAGAGCTGGTCACCTGACTATCCCTGAACACCCTCCGCTGTGCCGTTCCCGTATCCGCCTTTGGATTTCATCTGCGATTGCACCGAGTCCACCTGACACACAGACAGACACATCATTGGTCAGATCATTCCTCCACAAGACATGTATTGGCTAGAGGACATGACTGGCCCTTATGTTGCGGTGTTTAACAGTCATTAGGATATTTAGATCATGTTCCATGTGAATGGCCAACCGTAAATATATCAGAAATGCATTATTAGTTGTAATATGCATTGCTTCGGACTTTAAAAGAGTACGGAGATGTTTGTGCCGCCTCAGATTTTCAGATATTGTGCTAGTAAACCACACACTAATGCAGAGATTATCTTTATTCAGCTCCTCCACACATCTCAGTTTCACAACATTGACCCTAATGGCTGGCTTTGTGGTGCAGGGTCAGATGTGTGCTTGATAAGCAGTCCGTGTTTATGGCGTGTGTGTGTGTGTGTGTGTGTGGTTCTCTCACCGCTGGCAGACCCATGTCTCCTGAGCCCACGTGTGTCATATGAACGAAGTTTGTGGGTTCTCCGATCATGGAGCGATCTATCCTCCGCCTCCGCTTCTGCGATTACAGAGCAGACAAACACACAACCTCATTACTGGAGTAAAAGTACTGCTGGTCAAATATTACTCCATTACGAGTGAAAGTTGTAAAGACAGATTTTTACTTAAGTACAGAAGTATTTGATTTCTAAAGTACTTCAGTATCAGTAGTAAATGTCCTTCTTTATGTCGCCGCATTATTGTATTATAGTTGTCTAAATGCACATTATGCCATCATGGTTTAAGCCAGTCAGTGACGCTCCATCTGACACACTAGCAGACGACTAACTTAAACTCATTTAAATACTTGTAGAAAAGTTACAAAGCTGCTGTCACTTTAAGGCCGAATGCACGGATCCAATACACTGATACACATCTGATATTCTCACACTGTTCACCTTCACTGAAGACAGAATCAACTTTGTTTATGTGAATCCTCCACTAAATGAGCATTTGGACATCCGTCTTCTTCCATTTTGCTCTAAACTATAAATCAGTGTTTAATAAATGCTGTGAAATCATTGAACTTCACGAGACTCTACAAGAGTGATTCCTGAAAGGCTTTCTGCAAAAACCCAAACACCTTCTGGTTGAACTAACCCTTTAATGAGTGTAGCGTGTGTATGGCGTGTGTGTAGCGTGTGTATGGCGTGTGTGTAGCGTGTGTATGGCGTGTGTAGCGTGTTTAGCGTGTGTGTAGTGTGTGAGTGACTCACAGGTTGCGGTTGCTCAGCGACGCAGCAGCTGAAACACACCCAGAACTCGGTCATGCTCTTCTGCTTCCTCTTCCTGAGCTTACTCTGCCTTTGAGCTCTCACAGCGCTGCCGGAAACTGACTTCAG
>NC_090187.1:45593551-45603551 GCF_024679245.1 Pseudorasbora parva
CGTGAAAATCACGTGACTATGACAAACGAGGCCTCGTTTTCTGTTGATTACGTCATTGCTTCATTCTGAGGATCGCTTTCGGATAAAAGTGGTTCGAAACCTCGCGGCTCTTCTGGGGTTTGCAGTAGGCATTTGCATTGGTGTTGAGGTGTTGGTTGTATGTAGTAGCGATATCATTATATATCATAGCTGTATTATATATTATATTACATTATACTTAGTTTAGTAGATTATTAGAGTAAATTAGCCTAGTTGTAATACCTACTACGTAATTATAATATATATATATATATATATATATATATATATATATATATATATATATTATATATATATATATATATATATATATATATATATATATATATATATAGCCTATATTTAATGTGTGTGAGAGCAGACTATATATATATATATATATATATATATATATATATATATATATATATATATATATATGAGTATATATATAAATATATATTTATAAAATTAAAAAAAAAAATATATATATATATATATATATATATATATATATATATATATATATATATATATATATATATATATATATATATATATATATATATATATATATATATATGTATGTATGTGAAATGAGAATGCATGTGTGTGAGAGTACCAGAATGAATTATGGCTTGTACGGCGCCTCATATTTTAGTAGTAGGCCTAGTGTTATTATTATATATATTATTGCTATTATTATTATTATTATTATTATTATTAATAATATTATTATAGGACTAGACTGTATTAGGGAAAGATTAATCTCATCACTAACCCAAAGAACTACTGAATAGTTGAACACAAAGTTGTGTGTTTGTGTGAGTTGTGTGTACATAGGTTAATACAGGCAGAGTAAAATACTCTATTAATACACAGGCAATAGAAAAAGGGTGTGCCCACAGTTTGGTTGTTCAGGATGAGTAGATTTGTGTGCGATGCATTGCTTTGGACAGCAGGTGTCACTAGGGAGCACACTGTTTCATGAGGCTTCAGGTAAATGAACCTTTTGGTGAACCAATGGGCTGGAAAGCCTCAGTGGTTCAGGAAGCCTCATTTGGCCATCACTACTCACCGGGTTAACCTCAAATGTTGTTTAACGTCATTTTGTTCAATGAAAAAAATCAACAACAAAAAATCCACCAGGATTTACATGAACACGAGAAAAATCTCTGAGGGAACTACTCGTTTTTTCCGCCAGGGGGCGCCGCGAACGCCTTCCGATTAAGGAACTACAAAACATAACTTATTACTCAATTTATAGAACAAGAGCTGTTTCTTTATAAGAGCTTATTTAATCAAGTAACTAAGTTAAGTCTGAATACCCAACGAATTTAGATTTTAACAAACATAGCGCATAATCTTGAGGCGCATTGCATATTTTAAGTGTTTATTTTGTGAAGATTTATGTGGAATGTGGATCCAACTGAGTCCATGTAAGGAATAAACAGACATGGAACATTAAAACTGCATTAAAGTATGAATAATTAAAAAGGGTTTTATTTTATTGTGTGATTTTTCTTCTTCTTAATGAAATAGACACCAGCGTAACATTTTAAATTAAGTAATAATCCTGCTAGTTAATGTAATTGCTCGTTGCTAGCCTAACCCTAACTATTAATGCTAACAGATGCAACTTTTCATTTGAAAAAAGGCTTAAAAAAAACAGGATAATATATAAAAAATTCCACTCTCAGGTTGCAAAGGGAACACACAAGTATCGTTTGACTTGAGCACCGCCCACGCTGGGCTGGGCAGCTCTCTGATTGGCCGGTTGCGGTTTCCGCTGGCCTGCTGCGTTTATATAGCCAATCAGCGCGCAGTAGTCAGTAGTGTCTGAGCCGTCGCCAGCGCACGAGTTTCTCTTTGGTGGAAGATCGCGAGGAAGCGCCATCGTCCAGCTTTCACTCAGCGTCATGGAGGACTCGAGTAGTTGACATTTCCTGTAACCTTCTCTTTTAACGCTTTCCTTCGTACGGTCATCGGTCCGCAATCGGTGTAAGCAACGACTTTCGACGTGCGTCTCGTCTCGGTTTGAGGATGAAGCTCATCATCGGCATCGGAGGGTGAGTGGAGCGCGTGCTCGGGGCGGCCGCGTGCTCTCTGCGCGTGCCAGTCGGTCAATTTGTAAAAGAAATCACCATAGCAACCGTAGTTCCCGCCAGAGTTACCTCAGCCGCGATTGTGTTCAAAAAGACGTTCCCTGAGCGTGATAAACTCATTAATTCGTGTGTAGAGTGGACGAATAAAACCAGCGTCTTAAAATAATAACGTTTTAGGATCTTTGTAACGTCTTTTTTCTACACAATCGCGGCTGAGGTAACTGGCGGGAACTACGGTTGCTATGGTGACTTGTATATTTTTTTTTTTATCATAGTCGCGGTCAAAAATAGAGTAACTGATAAACCAGCAGATGCTACGATTACTTCTGTAATCCAGTGTAGCTGTAACTTTACTTTATTCCAGTGTGAGCATGTGATTTGTTATATATTATCTCTAATTTTTCAATGGTTATTTTTACATGTCTGAAGGACTACAGTTTGAAAATTAGCGAGCTAATACAGTAAAATAATACACTTTTTTTTAAATAATAGTGCCTTTTAAAGGAGCTTCTCAAGTCACTTTACACATTAAAACCAGTCAGATTAAAAATACAAAGCGCACAAAACATAACAAAAGAACAGTCTGGATTTCAAAATAGGCTAAATTAAGTCAATAATGTGAAGGTGTGGCACGCTGCTTTGTGACTGGCACATTCACAGACATGTAAATAATAACACCATTATTAATAACTCCTCAGGATCATCTTTGAGCACAATTGCGGCACTCTGGTGGGAACTGTGGTTGCTAAACTTGCTATGGTGATTTAACATCTTTTTCATCACAGTAAAGGTCAAAAAAGTAACTGGTAGGATTACTTTAGTTATCATAAGTAACTGTTACTTAATTTCACTGTGTGTCATTTTTATCTGTGTATTTCTATATTGGTTTTAACATCTGTCGCTAAAGTTGAAAATGGTCAGTTTTCTAATACTGTACAAATAATAAACTTCCATTTTATAAATAGCACCCACACAATAAAACGACACATAAAGCATGGCTTGATTACAAAAGGCTAAATAATATTAAGGCGTGGGATACTCTCTAGTTAGGTGGGGTTTTGACAGGTGCATTTATTGGCATGTTAATAACAAACGCGTGTTTTTCGCCCCGCAGAGTCACGAATGGCGGTAAAACGACCCTGACGGACAGACT
The DNA here is from genome assembly GCF_024679245.1 of Pseudorasbora parva. Lineage (NCBI taxonomy): Eukaryota > Metazoa > Chordata > Actinopteri > Cypriniformes > Gobionidae > Pseudorasbora > Pseudorasbora parva. Next base: position 45,596,828 of record NC_090187.1, read on the forward strand.
GATCAAGAGCCTGCCCAACTGCTGTGTGGTCCATCAGGATGATTTCTTCAAGGTCAGTATGAGCAGAATCCAGAGCTTTACATTCAGCTGTAGGGCTGGGCAACGGCTCGCCATCACACTCGCGCATACAGTCAAAATCGCCGGAAAACTACAACACATCATGGTAATATTACAGGTTAAATTTAACAACCGACTTATATACGAGTGTTGGTCACACTTTATTTTACAGTATATGTATATATTTAAGTAGCACTTAATTTTGGGTTAGTTGACTGTATTATGCATAATTACTATAGTAAGTACAAAGTGTTACAGACAGTTTTTGCGAAATACCTTAAATAATAATTATATTTTGTGGAATATAAACATTTAAACTTGGGCTGTCATAACTTGTTTTCGTAACACTTTATTTTCGTCCTTGTTACCATAGTAATAACAGTAAATTAGGCGTAATTACAAGTAGGTAAGCACTTAAATGTATATTTACACCTTAAAATAAAGTTAAGATGTAACGAATACGTAATAGTGCATATATTTATCCAAACGCTGCTCTTTATGGTGCGCTCCCACCAAACGCAAGTGGTTTACATGTTAAGTTGATTTACATGCAAAAGCGTGAATAGACATTCTGCAGCATGAACTGAGCACGTATCACGTGAGTTTGCATACGTGCGAGTTTGCTCTAGTAGTGACAAAATCATATGTGGATACGATACATCGTAGTTTGTTGAAATTGAAACAAAGAAAGTGAGTGAGGAGAGGTCGGACAATCTGGTAAATTGTAAAAAAACGTTTTTTACTCAATTTGAGCGATACATAGTCTATTGAGACTACAAGCTAGCTAGATGCGGCAAATTAAGCTTATTCGCCTTATTTTAAAAGGACCCATGTCAGCCATTTTACAGCGAAACACGCTGCCTGGTAGAGGCCCCTCCCATGAGGCGAATTTGAGTCTGTTGTGAAGTGAATTTACTGCGCGAATAAAGCTAATTTAAAGTGAATTTACTGCGCGAATAAAGCTAATTTAAAGTGAATTTACTGCGCGAATAAAGCTAATTTAAAGTGAATTTACTGCGCGAATAAAGCTAATTTAAAGTGAATTTACTGCGCGAATAAAGCTAATTTACTGTGCGAATTTCACGTGTGAATGAAGCGACTTAAGTGTGCGATAAGAGAAGCAAATTTAGTGAGCGAATTACGCAATTTATTCGCTTCATTGGCGTCTGGTGTGAACGGCCCAGTTTTCTCTCTCTCCGTTTCCGGGGTTTATGGTCACAGAATGGCTTCAAACGTTTAAACGTCCTCCCGCTGTTTGACTTGACAGAAAGAGCATCTGAAAGATCGGTATTTGCTAATCCGTCATTCGTAAACCCAGCCCTACTCAGCTGATGAGTGTCGGGATGATCGGATCCACTGCATCTCATTGGTGTATGTTTCAGCCCCAAGATGAGATTGAAGTTGGTGAAGATGGCTTTAAGCAGTACGATGGTAAGCCTTGGGCTTGTGCGTGTGCTCTGCATGTTGATTTAAGCGTGACGTGTGCTGGCGTGTGCTAGCGCTGACGTGTTGCGTGTGCGTTTGCAGTCCTCAGCGCGCTGGACATGGACGCCATGATGAGCACCATCAGGGGCTGGCAGCAGAATCCGGTGAAGTTCGAGCGATCCCACGGAGTCAACAACAGCCTGGAGTCGGAGAGCCGGGAAGATGGAGTCCATATCCTGATCGTAGAGGGCTTCCTACTCTACACCTACGGGTGAGACACACACAAAAACTGCCCCTAAACCTACCCATCACACACACTGCCCCTGAACCTACCCATCACACACACACACACACACACACTGCCCCTAATAATACTTGTCATACCCATGTTATTATACACATTTGTGTCCTCATATTTCACAAAAACTAGGCCACACACACGTGATGAGCTCTTACTGAACGCTGCTTCCTCTTCACAGACCTTTGATCGATGTGTTCGACCAACGATACTTTATTTCCATTCCATACGAAGAATGCAAAAAGAGGAGGAGGTGAGTGTGACACGATTGGAGAAGCTGAGGGAGATAACACACCTGAGCTCACTCTCTCTCTCTGTGTGTGTGTGTGTGTGTGTGTGTGTGTGTGTGTGTGTGTGTGTGTGTGTGTGTGTTTCAGTGCAAGGAACTATGCTGTGCCGGACCCCCCCGGTCTGTTCGACGGGCACGTCTGGCCCATGTATGTGAAACATACTACAATCATGGAAGACTCAGGAGTTGATGTTGGTAAGTGTGTGTGTGTGTGTTGCAGACCTTCTACAGGTCAAGGCCTTAAAGTCTAAAGTTTACTATCAGAGGCTGTGATTGCATGACTGGCCTAACCAGCCGACCAATGGCATCGCAGCATCTCAAATGTTGGTTGGGTGGCTCTGAAACGCCTGAATCAAAGTCTGTGTGTGTGTGTGTGTTTCGCTTGAAGCTCTGTTTTGTCATCTCTAAGCTCATTAAACAGTGAGTAACTGTGATCCCAAAGATGCTCTATTGGGTTGAGATCTGGGGACTGTGGCAGCCATTTTAGTTCAGTCAACTCATTGACATGTTCAAGAAACCAATTTGAAATGATTGGAGCTTTGTGACATGGTGCATTATCCTGCTGGAAGTAGCCATCAGAGGATGGGCACATGGTGGTCATAAAGGGATGGACATGGTCAGAAACAATGCTCAGGTAGGCCGTGGCATTTAAACGATGCCCAATTGGCACTAAGGGGCCTAAAGTGTGCCAAGAAAACATCCCCCACACCATTACACCACCACCACCAGCCTGCACAGTGGGAACAAGGCATGATGGGTCCATGTTCTCATTCTGTTTACGCCAAATTCTGACTCTACCATCTGAATGTCTCAACAGAAATCGAGACTCATCAGACCAGGCAACATTTCTCCAGTCTTCAACTGGCCAATTTTGGTGAGCTTGTGCAGATTGTCGCCTCTTTTTCCTATTTGTAGTGGAGATGAGTGGTGCCCGGCGGGGTCTTCTGCTGTTGTAGCCCATCCGCCTCAAGGTTGTGTGTGTTGTGGCTTCACAAATGCTTTGCTGCATACCTCGGTTGTAACGAGTGGTTATTTCAGTCAAAGTTGCTCTTCTATCAGCTTGAATCAGTCGGCCCATTCTCCTCTGACCTCGAGCATCAACAAGGCATTTTCTCCCACAGGACTGCTGCAGACTGGATGCTCTTCCCTTTTCACACCATTCTCTGTAAACCCTAGAAATGGTTGTGTGTGTAAATCCCAGTAACTGAGCAGATTGTGAAATACTCAGACCGGCCCGTCTGGCACCAACAACCATGCCACGCTCAAAACGGCTTAAATCACCTTTCTTTCCCATTCTGACATTCAGTTTGGAGTTCAGGAGATTGTCTTGACCAGGACCACACCCCTAATGCACTGAAGAACTGCCATGTGATTGGCTGATTAGATCATTACATTAATGAGAAACTGAACAGATGTTCCTAATAATCCTTTAGGTGAGTGTGTGTGTTTCGCCTGACGCTCTGAGAGAGTGTGTGTGTGTGATGGAGGGAAGAGAGCCTTATTAAGAAACTTGCAGTTTATTACTGAGATTAAGCTGATCCAGTTATTCGGAAATGTTTTCTGCCATATTCCCTTTTATTAAAGTGTGTATGGGCTGGTAATGATGTCCGCTCCATTAAATCCTTGTGTGTGTGTGTGTGTGTGTGTGTGTGTGTGTGTGTGTGTGTGTGTTTTAGTGCAACTGGACGGCACCATGTCCAAGGAGAGGCTGTACAACCTCGTGTACGGGAACATCCTGAACCGCATCCAAAGCGACCGGCCCTGAACAAAGGTACCTGTCCTGTGTGTGTGTGTTTCAGATCACCTGACCTGTGTGTGTGTGTGTTTCACATCTCCTGACCTGAGTGTGTGTGTGTGTTCGTTTCACATCTCCTGACCTGAGTGTGTGTGTGTCTGATTACCTGACTGACCTGTGTCTGATAACGTGTGTATGTTTCAGATCACCTGTCCTGTGTGTGTGTGTGTGTGTGTTTCACATCTCCTGACCTGAGTGTGTGTGTGTTTCACATCTCCTGACCTGAGTGTGTGTGTGTTTCACATCTCCTGACCTGAGTGTGTGTGTCTCTGATTACCTGACTGACCTGTGCCTGATAACGTGTGTGTGTGTTTCAGATCAGCTGATCGGCTTCTGCAGTGCTGTACCCACTCCTGTGGTTTACTCACGGCTGTTGTTTTTAATGTTTTATATCCTGTATTTATTGCTTCTGAGGCCGTTATAAGGCTCGTCTGTATCATCAGGACGGAGGATGTTCTGCGCAACACACTAATAAATGAAGCTCCTGCAACACACTCGTCTCTGTGTGTGATTCCCTCGGGTGTGTGTGTGTGTGTGTTCCTCATTAAACATGTTCATCTGCTGTGTGTATAAGGACATGAGTATCAGTCTGAGGTGCCATCATGTACGTGTGTGTGTTATTCCCTCAGAATGTGTGTGTCGGTCAGCTAGAGCAGGGCTGTTATTATGGTTTCCGTCATGTTTCTTTTCTTGAACTCAGACACCACAACTAAACACACACTAAGTGACTGGTAGCTCTGCATCTCACGCTCAGCACTGGAAGAGGTGTGTGTGTGTATCATGCGCAGCACTGGAGGAGGTGTGTGTGTGTGTGTGTGTGAGACCATAACAAATAGTTCTGTGTAGCCCATCCAACATGTAATAAACAGACGCTTTTTAAAAACATTCAGTTATGTCAGAAGTCAAAATTATGACATTATGTAATTTGACATAAGTTCAAAATATGGCAACCCAAATTCAAAACTATTACATAAAAAGTAGGAGTACAATAAATATGAGCTTATATCACTTAAGAAGTTGTAATAATGACAAAATTATGAGAAACTGAGTCGAAAGTATTACTTGAAATTGGCTTGCTCAGTTGGGGACACTAACATTATGATCAGAGTTATTCAACTAAATAACATTAATGAATGAGGTCTTATTTAATTCTATAAACTCTAATACTGATCTGCCAGCATTGTCTCTCTATGATAAATTAAAATAAGCTGATAACATCACTGTTTACTCCAGAACGACTGTACAGCCAAATCTAATTCTGCTGCAGTATTGTCCTGTTTAACACTGAAGCTGCTCTGACACAATCGGCGCTGGAGAAGAGCGATAGAAATAAAGATGACTGATTGATTATTTTTAAACAGTAGACTTTTTCAAATAGCGAGAATAATAAAACTCCAAAAGCAAACGTAAACAAGTGTGTGTGTGGGAGCTAAAGGTCAGTGTGAGGTCACATTATGAACACACTGTGTCCTGCTGGAATGAAAATGAGTGTGTTCCTCATAAACCTGAAACACACACTGACCGCAGTCACACAGCACTCGCACACACACACACACTCGCATACACAGACAGATCATCTGATTCATATCCGTGTGTCTGAACTCTTCACATTTCAAACCATTGAGCTTCTGTCAGTCACTCTCACACACACACACACACACAGATCCTGAGTCATGACCAGCGGTCGGGAAGAAGCTAAAATCAGCCAGGAAATTCCCTGGAAGAAACGTCTGACCGTCCTTCAGCTCATTACACGATTCCATGTCATATTTATATACAGTGTGTCAACACACACACACACACACACACACACACAACCAGTGCTTCCTGCCGCTCCATTACGGTTTGTACGGTATAAAAACCATTACGCCTATGGAATGCCCCCATTATTCACAAAAACAAACATGAGTGTGTGTGCGTAAGAGGGTGTGTGAGTGTGTTTGTGCTGTGTGAGATTGATTGTATGTGTGTGTGTGTTGTATTGATGTCTGTATTCTCCAGAGCTGTTGAGTTTCTTTATTTGCTGTGAGTTTCGTCACAGATGAAGCGACACTGAGCTTTAACACGCGTGTGTCATGATTCACATTCACTCGTCAGAGGTCACGCGTGTGGCGTGTGTGTAAGAAAATGAGTGTGTGCAAGTGTGTGTGAGAGAGAATGAGTGTGTGTGCAAGTTTGTGTTTGCGTGTGTGACTTATCCGATAAATGCTTGTGTCTGTGAGCCATGTCCGTCACACACACACACACACACACACACACACACACACACACACACACACACACACACACAGGTTTGTTTCACTATATTAGTGAGGGCATTACATAGACTTCCATTAATTTTATATCAGGTTAATGATATTTTCTATCCCTAAACCTCCCGATCCCAGAAACATCTGCAGAACAACAGATTTAAATAAAAACTTGATTAGGCCGATTGATGAGCCTTTATAACCAGAGGACCAGTCACATGTCAAACTAGTGAGTTGTTTTCATATTTTACTATATAAGTGAGGACATTTGTGCCTTCACAAGTATTGCCAAACAAGGAACACTCACACACACACACACACACACACACACACACACACACGAGTAATCAGTGATATAATTCTACTGAATCTGGAGAAAAACAAGCGGAACTGAAGAGATTTCCATATTTCAGATCTTATATAAAGATGTATATATATTAGAGTATTCTGCAGTTTCTCAGGAACTTCATCACTGAGTGAAGAACTAGAGCTGTGCCGAAACACTGAAGCTTTTATTCTAGTCAGCGCTGAGCTCGTTTAAATCATTAAGGGTGATGAAAAAAGAAAATAAATGATGATTAATATAACCTTTCCTGCAGTTTTCCAGCAGA